>NW_021770389.1:10075-17294 GCF_005508785.2 Acyrthosiphon pisum | reverse complement strand
CTTGACGGTGATTACTATGGCATGCGGCAGCCACCTGCTGGGATCAAAAACGGCAGCAGGGGACGAGTCTGAAAATCAGCCTTTGCCGGAGAACAACGACCACGGAAATGCTGTCCGCCTCTGTGACACCGGTACGTGTGTCCTTTCTGCGAGTACCACGAGGAAAGCCAGGCGGTTCGGACAAGAAAGATCGAGGTGTGGGCCGTGACTGCCGGACCCGGAATATAGAACAACCATAAGCACCAAGTACTACCATCAGCTATTGTTACTAACATCAGCTCTAGGTACTACAATAAGCACCAAGTACTTTTTTTTTTTTTATCTGAATTGTCGAACCGGGGGGAGGACTGCCTATGCTTTGCTTTCCCGCCGGTCCGCCATCGTTTATTAAATTACATAACAATATTAATTAATTAACAGCATCTACATAAATTACAATAAAGTTTGCATATTACAGATTTACAGATAATATTAATATTTACAATAATTACATTTGATTTTGTACAAAATTATTTTTTTTTTTTTTTTTTTTTTAGTTTAGATGTTGTACTATGCCTGATCCCTTTGCCTCTGTTGATGCTCCTTTTCCATGATCCGTGTTATGTGTTGCTCCACTGCGTGCCAATTTTCCCGGCTGGATAGCATGATGCTAACTATGGACTCCGGTTTTACTTCCTCACCCACTAAAGACTCCAGATCCCTTTGATTTCTTGCCCATCAACCACACCTGAAGAATGTGTGTTCCACGTCGTCTACAGGGTCCCCGCATGACCTGCAGCCTGGACTGTCCACTTTCGCGAATCTGTGTAAATTAGCTTGAAAGCAGCCGTGCCCCGTCAGGAACTGAGTCATGAAGTAACCCGTTGCCCCATGAGCACGTCTTGCCCAACTGCGTACGTCTGGTATTAGTCGTATAGTCCATTGTCCGGTAGCTCTTTCATCATTCCTTTCCTGCTGCCACCAGCCCCACACATTGTCGTCGACAATTCTCTTGGCATTTATTACTCCAGTTTTTTGGAGCCGTCGTAGTTCGAACCGACCACGTGCCATCAAATGTACAGGCACAATGCCTGTTACTACCAGGATAGCAGCCGCGGATACGGTTCTGTAGGCGCTGGCTACTCTCATAGCCATAATGCGCTATGGGCCGAGAAGTAGCTGTCTATGGTTTTGAAAAACGAGGGATGAACACCATACAGGGGCTGCATACAGAAGCTGGCTAGGTACAACTGAAGCAAGCAGCTTTCTCTTGATCGGCCGAGGGCCTCCAACATTTGGCATCAGCCTGGATAGAGCTGCCGTAGTTTTAGTAGCCTTCTCTCCCGCTAGTTTCATGTACTCCATGAAGCTTAGGTATTACCATCAGCACCAGGTTAAGTACTACCAGCTGCAAAAGTTACTACCATCAGCTATTGTTACTACCATAAGCTCTAGGTACTTCTATCAGTTCTAGGTACTACCATCAGCTCTAGGTACTACCATCAGTTCTAGGTACTACCATAAGCACTTATCACTACCATCAGCTCTAGGTACTACTATCAGCTCTAGGTACTACCATTAGTTCTAGGTACTACCATAAGCACTTAGCACTACCATCAGCTCTAGGTACTACCATGAGCAAGAAGTACTACTTAAAGCGCTAGGTACTAACATCTACTCTAGGTATTACCATCAGTTCTAGGTACTACCATCAGCACCAGGTTAAGTACTACCAGCTGCAAAAGTTACTACCATCAGCTATTTTTACTAACACAAGCTCTAGGTACTGCCATATGGTCTAGGTACTACCATCAGCTTTTGGTACTAATATCAGTACAAGTAACTACCATCAGCTCTATGTACCACCATAAGCACTTAGTACTACCATCAGCTTTAAGTACTACCATAACCACCAAGTACTACCACAAGCTTTAGATACTACTATCAGTTCTCGGTACTACCATAAGCACAAAATACTACCGTCAACTTTAGGTATTGCAATAACTTCTTAACTTTCCCACCAGGTTAGGTACTACCATAAGCACCAAGTACCACCATCAGCACCAAATACTACCATCAGCTTTACGTACTGCAATAACTTCTAAGTAATACAATCAGTTCTAGGTACTGCCATCAGCAGAAGTCATTTCCATCAGGATTAGTTACTACCATAAGCCCTGGGTACTACTATCAGCACCAGGATTGGTAATAACATCGGCAAAAGTGACTACCATCACATCTTGGTACTACCATCAGCACAATTTACAACCATCAGCACAAGTACCTACCATCAGCTCTAGGAACAACCATAAGAACCAAGTGCTACCAACAGCTGTAGGTACTGCAATGAGCAATAAGTACTACCACAAGCTCTGGGTACTACTATCAGTTCTATGTACTAACATCAGATCTAGGTACTACCATAAGCACTAAGTACTACCATCAGCACCAAGTTATACAATAAGTTCTATGTACCACCATCAGTTCTAGGCACTACCATCAGCACCAGGTTAAGTACTACCAGCTGCAAAAGTTACTACCATCAGCTATTGTTACTACCATCAGCTCTAGGTACTACCATAAGGCCTCGGTACTACCATAAGTTCTATGTACCACCATCAGCTTAAGGAACAACCATAAGCACCAAGTACTACCGTGAGCTCTAGGTACTACCATGAGCAAGAAGTACTACTTTAAGCGCTAGGTACTACCATCTACTCTAGGTACCACAATCAGCTCTAGATACTGCCATAACTTCCAAGTACTACCATAAGCACCAAGTTCAACCTAAGCACTAAGTATTATCACCAGCAAAAGTTACAACTATTAGCTCCATGTACTATAGTCAGCAAAAGTTACTACCATTAGCTCTAGGTACTATAATTAGCAAAAGGATCTAATATTAGCACTACGTTACGTATAACCATCAGCTTTAGGTATTACCATCAGCACCAGGTTAAGTACTACCAGCTGCAAAAGTTACTACCATCAGCTATTGTTACTACCATAAGCTCTAGGTACTTCTATCAGTTCTAGGTCCTACCATCAGTTCTAGGTACAACCTTAAGCACTTAGCACTACCATCAGCTCTAGATACTACTATCAGTTCTAGGTACTACCATCAGCACTAGGTACTACCATCAGTTCTAGGTACTACCTTAAGCACTTAGCACTACCATCAGCTCTAGGTACTAGGATGAGTAAGAAGTACTACCACAAACTCTAGGTACTACCATAAGATCTAGGTACAACCACCGTCACCAGTTGCTTTCATCAGCAGAAGTTACTTCCAAAGGTATGAGTGAATACCATGATCTCTAGGTACAAACATCAGTTCTAGGTACTACCATCAGCACCAAGTTAAGTACTACCAGCTGCTAAAGTTACTACCATCAGCTATTGTAACTACCATCAGCTCTAGGTACCGCCATATGGCCTAGGTACTACCATCAGCTTTTGGTACTAATATCAGTACAAGTTACTACCATCAGTTCTAGGTACTACGATAAGCACCAAGTAATACCATAAGCTCTAGGTACTACCATCAGTTCTAGGTACTACCATAAGCACTTAGCACTACCATCAGCTCTAGGCACTACTATCAGATCTAGGTACTACCATCAGTTCTAGGTACTACCATAAGTACTTAGCAATACCATCAGTTCTAGGTACTACCATCAGCACCAGGTTATGTACTACCAGCTGCAAAAGTTACTACCATCAGCTATTGTTACTACCATCAGCTCTAGGTACTGCCATATGGTCTAGGTACTAACATCAGCTTTTGGTACTACCATCAGCTCAAGGTACTACCATAAGCACCAAGTACTACCATGAGCTTTAGGTACTGCAATAACTTCTAAGTACTACAATAAGCCCGAAGTACAACAATCAGCTCTTGATACTACCATTAGCACATGTTACTACCATCAGCTTAAGGAACAACCATAATCTTCAAGTACTACCATGAGCTCTAAGTACTACCATGAGCAAGAAGTACTACTTAAAGCGCTAGGTACTACCATCTACTCTTGGTACCACCATCAGCTCTAGGTACTAACATAAGCACCATGTACAACCATCAGCACCAAATACTACCAACAGCTCTAGGTACTGCCATAACTTCTAAGTATAACCTAAGCACTAAGTATTATCACTAGCAAAAGTTACTACCATTAACCCTAGGTACTATGGTCAGCAAAAGGATCTAACATTAGCACCACGTTAGGTATAACCATCAGCTATTGTTACTACCATAAGCTCTAGGTACTTCTATCAGTTCTAGGTTCTACCATAAGCACCAAGTACTACCGCAAGCTCTAGAGTACTACTACCAGTTCTAGGTACTACCATCAGCTCTAGGTACTATCATAAGCACCAAGTACTACCATCAGCACCAAATACTACCATCAGCTCTAGGTACTACCATACGCACCAAGTACTACCAAAAGATCTAGGTTCTACCATAAGTACTTAGTCCTACCATCAGCTCTAGGTCCTAACAGAACTTCTAGGTACTACCATCACATCTTGGTACTACCAGCTCCAAAACTTACTACCATCAGCTATTGTTACTACAATAAGCTCTAGGTACTTCTATCAGTTCTAGTTACTACCATCAGTTCTAGGTACTACCATAAGCACTTAGTACTACCATCAGCTCTAGGAACAACCATAAGCACCAAGTACTACACTCAGCTTTAGGTATTACCATCAATACCAGGTTAAGTACTACCATCAGCAAAAGTTACTACCATCAGCTCTTGGTACTACCGTAAGCACCAAGTACTTTTTTTTTTTTTAGCTGAATTGTCGAACAGGGGGGAGGACTGCCTATGCTTTGCTTTCCCGCCGGTCTACAGCTGTAGCAACTACCATAAGCACTAAGTACTACCAGCTGCAAAAGTTACTACCATCAGCTATTGTTACGACAACAAGCTCTAGGTATTTCTATCAGCAGAAGTTACTTCCATCAGGATTAGTTACTACCCTAAGCCCTAGGTATTACTATCAGCACCAGGATTGGTAATTACATCGGCAAAAGTTACTACCATCGCATCTTGGTACTACCATCAGCTCTTTGTACTACCATCAGCACAAGTAACTAACATCAGCTCTAGGAACAACCATAAGCACCAAGTACTACCAACAGCACTAAATACTACCATCAGCTTTAGGTACTACCATTACCACCAAGTACTACCACAAGCTTTAGGTACTACTATCAGTTCTAGGTTCTACCATCAGCACCAGGTTAATTACTACCGGCTGCAAAAGTTAATACCATCAGCTATTGTTACTACTATCAGCTCTAGGTACTACTATCAGTTCTAGGTACCACCATAAGCACTTAGTACTACCATCAGCTTTAGGTACTACCATAACCACCAAGTACTACCACAAGCTTTAGGTACTACTATCAGTTCTCGGTACTACCATAAGCACAAAATACTACCATCAGCTTTAGGTACTGCAATAACTTCTTAACTTACCCACCAGGTAAGGTACTACCATAAGCACCAAGTACAACCATCAGCACCAAATACTACCATCAGCTCTAGGTACTGCCATAACTTTTAAGTACTACCATAAGCCCCAAGTACTACCAGAAGCTCTAGGTACTAACATCAGTTCTAGGTACAACCTTAAGCACTTAGCACTACCATCAGCTCTAGGTACTACTATCAGTTCTAGGTACTACCATCAGCTATAGGTACTACCATCAGTTCTAGGTACTACAACAAGCTCTAGGTACTACCATAAGATCTAGGTACTACCATAAGCACCAAGTTCTACCACCGTCACCAGTTGCTTCCATAAGCACTAAGTACTTCCACAAGCTCTAGGTACTACCATCAGCTCTAGGTACCTCCATCAGTTCTAGGTACTACCATAAGCACCAAGTACTACCATCAGCTCTAGATACTACCATCAGCTATTGTTACTACCATAAGCTCTAGGTACTTCTATCAGTTCTAGGTACTAACATCATCTCTAGGTACTACCATCAGTTCTAGGTACTACCATCAGCACCAGGTTAAGAACTACCAGCTTCAAAAGTTACTTTCATCAGCTATTGTTACTACCATCAGCTCTAGGTACTTCCACAAGCTCTAGGTACTACCATCAGCACAAAATACTACCATCAGCTCTAGGTATTACCATAAGCACCAGGTTAAGTACCACCAGCTGTAAAAGTTACTACCATCAGCTATTGTTAGTACCATCAGCTCTAAGTACTGCCATATGGTCTAGGTACTACCATAAGCCCCAAGTACTACCATCAGCTCTAGATACTACCATCAGCTATTGTTTCTACCATAAGCTCTAGGTACTTCTATCAGTTCTAGGTACTAACATCAGCTCTAGGTACTACCATCAGTTCAAGGTACTACCATAAGCACTTAGCACCACCATCAGCTCCAGGTACTACCATTTACTCTAGGTAACACCATCAGCTCTAGGCACTACCATAAGCACTAAGTACTACCATCAGCACTAAATAGTACCATCAGCTCTAGGTACCATCATAAGCATTTAGTACTACCATCAGCTATAGGTACTACCATAACCACCAAGTACTACCACAAGCTTTAGGTACTACTATCAGTTCTCGGTACTACCATAAGCACAAAATACTACCATCAGCTCTAGGTACTGCCATATGGTCTAGGTACTACCATCAGCTCTTGGTACTACCATAAGCACCAAGTACTACCAACAGCTGTAGGTACTTCCATCAGTTCTAGGTACTACCATAAGCACCAAGTACAACCATCAGCACCAGATACTACCATCAGCTCTAGGTACTACCATAAGCACTAAGTACTACCATACGCACTAAGTACTACCATCAGCACCAAGTTTTACAATAAGTTCTATGTACTACCATCAGTTCTAGGCACTACCACCAGCACCAGGTTAAGTACTACCAGCTGCAAAAGTGACTACCATCAGCTATTGTTACTACCATCAGCTCCAGGTACTACCATTTACTCTAGGTACCACCATCAGCTCTAGGCACTACCATAAGCACTAAGTACTACCATCAGCACTAAATAGTACCATCAGCTCTAGGTACCATCATAAGCACTTAGTACTTCCATCAGCTATAGGTACTACCATCAGCACCAAGTACTTCCACAAGCTCTAGGTACTACCATCAGCTCTAGGTACTTCCATCAGTTCTAGGTTTTACCATAAGCACCAAGTACTACCATCAGCACCAAATACTACCATC
>NW_021770389.1:0-9975 GCF_005508785.2 Acyrthosiphon pisum | reverse complement strand
ACCATCAGCTCTAGATATTACTATCAGTTCTAGGTACTACCATCAGCTCTAGGTACTACCATCAGTTCTAGGTACTACCATAAGCACTTAGCACTACCATCAGCTCTAGGTACTAGGATGAGCAAGAAGTACTACCACAAGCTCTAGGTACTACCATAAGATCTAGGTACTACCACCGTCACCAGTTGCTTTCATCAGCAGAAGTTACTTCCAAAGGTATGAGTGAATACCATGATCTCTAGGTACAAACATCAGTTCTAGGTACTACCATCAGCACCAAGTTAAGTACTACCAGCTGCTAAAGTTACTACCATCAGCTCTAGGTACTGCCATATGGCCTAGGTACTACCATCAGCTTTTGGTACTAATATCAGTACAAGTTACTACCATCAGTTCTAGGTACTACCATAAACACCAAGTAATACCATAAGCTCTAGGTACTACCATCAGTTCTAGGTACTACCATAAGCACTTATCACTACCATCAGCTCTAGGCACTACTATCAGATCTAGGTACTACCATCAGTTCTAGGTACTACCATAAGTACTTAGCACTACCATCAGTTCTAGGTACTACCATCAGCACCAGGTTATGTACTACCAGCTGCAAAAGTTACTACCATCAGCTATTGTTACTACCATCAGCTCTAGGTACTGCCATATGGTCTAGGTACTAACATCAGCTTTTGGTACTACCATCAGCTCAAGGTACTAGCATAAGCACCAAGTACTACCATGAGCTCTAGGTACAAACATCAGTAATAGGTACTACCATAAGCACTAAGTACTACCATAAGCTTTAGGTACTGCAATAACTTCTAAGTACTACAATAAACCCGAAGTACTACAATCAGCTCTTGGTACTACCATTAGCACATGTTACTACCATCAGCTTAAGGAACAACCATAAGCTTCAAGTACTACCATGAGCTCTAAGTACTATCATGAGCAAGAAGTACTACTTAAAGCGCTAGGTACTACCATCTACTCTTGGTACCACAATCAGCTCTAGGTACTAACATAAGCACCATGTACAACCATCAGCACCAAATACTACCAACAGCTCTAGGTACTGCCATAACTTCCAAGTACTACCATAAGCACCAAGTTCAACCTAAGCACTAAGTATTATCACCAGCAAAAGTTACAACTATTAGCTCCATGTACTATAGTCAGCAAAAGTTACTACCATTAGCTCTAGATACTATAATTAGCAAAAGGATCTAATATTAGCACTACGTTACGTATAACCATCAGCTTTAGGTATTACCATCAGCACCAGGTTAAGTACTACCAGCTGCAAAAGTTACTTCCATCAGCTATTGTTACTACCATAAGCTCTTGGTACTTCTATCAGTTCTAGGTCCTACCATCAGTTCTAGGTACAACCTTAAGCACTTAGCACTACCATCAGCTCTAGATATTACTATCAGTTCTAGGTACTACCATCAGCTCTAGGTACTACCATCAGTTCTCGGTACTACCATAAGCACTTAGCACTACCACCAGCTCTAGGTCCTAGGATGAGCAAGAAGTACTACCACAAGCTCTAGGTACTACCATAAGATCTAGGTACTACCACCGTCACCAGTTGCTTTCATCAGCAGAAGTTACTTCCAAAGGTATGAGTGAATACCATGATCTCTAGGTACAAACATCAGTTCTAGGTACTACCATCAGCACCAAGTTAAGTACTACCAGCTGCTAAAGTTACTACCATCAGCTATTCTTACTACCATCAGCTCTAGGTACTGCCATATGGTCTAGGTACTAACATCAGCTTTTGGTACTACCATCAGCTCAAGGTACTAGCATAAGCATCAAGTACTACCATGAGCTCTAGGTACAAACATCAGTAATAGGTACTACCATAAGCACTAAGTACTACCATAAGCTTTAGGTACTGCAATAACTTCTAAGTACTACAATAAGCCCGAAGTACTACAATCAGCTCTTGGTACTACCATTAGCACATGTTACTACCATCAGCTTAAGGAACAACCATAAGCTTCAAGTACTACCATGAGCTCTAAGTACTACCATGAGCAAGAAGTACTACTTAAAGCGCTAGGTACTACCATCTACTCTTGGTACCACAATCAGCTCTAGGTACTAACATAAGCACCATGTACAACCATCAGCACCAAATACTACCAACAGCTCTAGGTACTGCCATAACTTCTAAGTATAACCTAAGCACTAAGTATTATCACCAGCAAAAGTTACTACCATTAACCCTAGGTACTATAGTCAGCAAAAGGATCTAACATTAGCACCACGTTAGGTATAATCATCAGCTATTGTTACTACCATAAGCTCTAGGTACTTCTATCAGTTCTAGGTACTACCTTAAGCACTTAGTACTACCATCAGCTCTAGGTACTTCCATAAGCACTAAGTACTACCATCAGCTCTAGGTCCTAACAGAACTTCTAGGTACTACCATCACATCTTGGTACTACCAGCTCCAAAAGTTACTACCATCAGCTATTGTTACTACAATAATCTCTAGGTACTTCTATCAGTTCTAGGTACTACCATCAGCTCTAGGAACAACCATAAGCACCAAGTACTACGAACAGCTGTAGCAACTACCAGAAGCACTAAGTACTACCACAAGCTCTAGGTGGTACCATAAGCACTAAGTACTACCAGCTGCAAAAGTTACTACCATCAGCTATTGTTACAACAACAAGCTCTAGGTATTTCTATCAGCAGAAGTTACTTCCATCAGGATTAGTTACTACCATAAGCCCTAGGTATTACTATCAGCACCAGGATTGGTAATTACATCGGCAAAAGTTACTACCATCGCATCTTGGTACTACCAACAGCTCTTTGTTCTACCATCAGCACAAGTAACTAACATCAGCTCTAGGAACAACCATAAGAACCAAGTACTACCAACAGCACTAAATACTAGGTATGTTAGGTAAGGTACTACCATCAGTTCTAGGTTCTACCATCAGCACCAGGTTAAGTACTACCAGCTGCAAAAGTTACTACCATCAGCTATTGTTACTACCATAAGCTCTAGGTACTTCTATCAGTTCTAGGTACTAACATCATCTCTAGGTACTACCATCAGTTCTAGGTACTACCATCAGCACCAGGTTAAGTACTACCAGCTTCAAAAGTTACTTTCATCAGCTATTGTTACTACCATCAGCTCTAGGTACTGCCATATGGTCTAGGTACTACCATCAGCTCTTGGTACTACCATAAGCACCAAGTACTACCAACAGCTGTAGGTACTACCATAAGCACTAAGTACTTCCACAAGCTCTAGGTACTACCATAAGCACAAAATACTACCATCAGCTCTAGGTATTACCATAAGCACTAAGTACAACCATAAGCACTAAGTACTACCATCAGCACCAAGTTATACAATAAGTTCTATGTACTACCATCCGTTCTAGGTACTACCATCAGCACCAGGTTAAGTACTACCAGCTGTAAAAGTTACTACCATCAGCGTTTGTTAGTACCATCAGCTCTAAGTACTGCCATATGGTCTAGGTACTACCATAAGCCCCAAGTACTACCATCAGCTCTAGATACTACCATCAGCTATTGTTTCTACCATAAGCTCTAGGTACTTCTATCAGTTCTAGGTACTACCATAAGCACCAGGTACAACCATCAGCACCAGATACTACCATCAGCTCTAGGTACTACCATAAGCACTAAGTACTACCATACGCACTAAGTACTACCATCAGCACCAAGTTTTACAATAAGTTCTATGTACTACCATCAGTTCTAGGCACTACCACCAGCACCAGGTTAAGTACTACCAGCTGCAAAAGTGACTACCATCAGCTATTGTTACTACCATCAGCTTTAGGTACTACCATAAGGCCTCGGTACTACCATCAGCTCTAGGTACTTCCATCAGTTCTAGGTACTACCATAAGCACCAAGTACTACCATCAGCATCAAATACCACCATCATCTCTGGGTACTACCATCAGTTCTAGGTACTACCATCAGCACCAAGTACTTCCACAAGCTCTAGGTACTTCCATCAGTTCTAGGTACTACCATAAGCACCAGGTACAACCATCAGCACCAGATACTACCATCAGCTCTAGGTACTACCATAAGCACTAAGTACTACCATACGCACTAAGTACTACCATCAGCACCAAGTTTTACAATAAGTTCTATGTACTACCATCAGTTCTAGGCACTACCACCAGCACCAGGTTAAGTACTACCAGCTGCAAAAGTGACTACCATCAGCTATTGTAACTACCATCAGCTTTAGGTACTACCATAAGGCCTCGGTACTACCATCAGCTCAAGGTACTTCCATCAGTTCTAGGTACTACCATAAGCACCAAGTACTACCATCAGCATCAAATACCACCATCATCTCTGGGTACTACCATCAGTTCTAGGTACTACCATCAGCACCAAGTACTTCCACAAGCTCTAGGTACTACCATCAGCTCTAGGTACTTCCATCAGTTCTAGGTACTACCATAAGCACCAAGTCCTACCATCAGCACCAGATACTACCATCAGCTCTAGGAACTACCATAAGCACTAAGTACTACCATACGCACTAAGTACTACCATCAGCACCAAGTTTTACAATAAGTTCTATGTACTACCATCAGTTCTAGGCACTACCACCAGCACCAGGTTAAGTACTACCAGCTGCAAAAGTGACTACCATCAGCTATTGTTATTACCATCAGCTTTAGGTACTACCATAAGGCCTCAGTACTACCACAAGCTTTAGGTACTACTATCAGTTCTCGGTACTACCATAAGCACCAAGTACTACCAACAGCTGTAGGTACTACCATAAGCACTAAGTACTTCCACAAGCTCTAGGTATTACCATAAGCACTAAGTACTACCATAAGCACTAAGTACTACCATCAGCACCAAGTTATACAATAAGTTCTATGTACTACCATCCGTTCTAGGTACTACCATCAGCACCAGGTTAAGTACTACCAGCTGTAAAAGTTACTACCATCAGCGTTTGTTAGTACCATCAGCTCTAAGTACTGCCATATGGTCTAGGTACTACCATAAGCCCCAAGTTCTACCATCAGCTCTAGATACTACCATCAGCTATTGTTTCTACCATAAGCTCTAGGTACTTCTATCAGTTCTAGGTACTAACATCAGCTCTAGGTACTACCATCAGTTCAAGGTACTACCATAAGCACTTAGCACCACCATCAGCTCCAGGTACTACCATTTACTCTAGGTACCACCATCAGCTCTAGGCACTACCATAAGCACTAAGTACTACCATCAGCACTAAATAGTACCATCAGCTCTAGGTACCATCATAAGCATTTAGTACTACCATCAGCTATAGGTACTACCATAACCACCACCAAGTACTACCACAAGCTTTAGGTACTACTATCAGTTCTCGGTACTACCATAAGCACAAAATACTACCATCAGCTCTAGGTACTGCCATATGGTCTAGGTACTACCATCAGCTCTTGGTACTACCATAAGCACCAAGTACTACCAACAGCTGTAGGTACTTCCATCAGTTCTAGGTACTACCATAAGCACCAAGTACAACCATCAGCACCAGGTACTACCATCAGCTCTAGGTACTACCATAAGCACTAAGTACTACCATACGCACTAAGTACTACCATCAGCACCAAGTTTTACAATAAGTTCTATGTACTACCATCAGTTCTAGGTACTACCATAAGCACCAAGTACTACCATCAGCATCAAATACCACCATCATCTCTGGGTACTACCATCAGTTCTAGGTACTACCATCAGCACCAAGTACTTCCACAAGCTCTAGATACTACCATCAGCTATTGTTTCTACCATAAGCTCTAGGTACTTCTATCAGTTCTAGGTACTAACATCAGCTCTAGGTACTACCATCAGTTCAAGGTACTACCATAAGCACTTAGCACCACCATCAGCTCCAGGTACTACCATCAGCTCTAGGTATTACCATAACTTCTAAGTATAACCTAAGCACTAAGTATTATCACCAGCAAAAGTTACTACCATAAACCCTAGGTACTATAGTCAGCAAAAGGATCTAACATTAGCACCACGTTAGGTATAATCATCAGCTATTGTTACTACCATAAGCTCTAGGTAATTCTATCAGTTCTAGGTACTACCTTAAGCACTTAGTACTACCATCAGCTCTAGGTACTTCCATAAGCACTAAGTACTACCATCAGCTCTAGGTCCTAACAGAACTTCTAGGTACTACCATCACATCTTGGTACTACCAGCTCCAAAAGTTACTACCATCAGCTATTGTTACTACAATAATCTCTAGGTACTTCTATCAGTTCTAGGTACTACCATCAGCTCTAGGAACAACCATAAGCACCAAGTACTACGAACAGCTGTAGCAACTACCAGAAGCACTAAGTACTACCACAAGCTCTAGGTGGTACCATAAGCACTAAGTACTACCAGCTGCAAAAGTTACTACCATCAGCTATTGTTACAACAACAAGCTCTAGGTATTTCTATCAGCAGAAGTTACTTCCATCAGGATTAGTTACTACCATAAGCCCTAGGTATTACTATCAGCACCAGGATTGGTAATTACATCGGCAAAAGTTACTACCATCGCATCTTGGTACTACCATCAGCTCTTTGTTCTACCATCAGCACAAGTAACTAACATCAGCTCTAGGAACAACCATAAGAACCAAGTACTACCAACAGCACTAAATACTAGGTAGGTTAGGTAAGGTACTACCATCAGTTCTAGGTTCTACCATCAGCACCAGGTTAAGTACTACCAGCTGCAAAAGTTACTACCATCAGCTATTGTTACTACCATAAGCTCTAGGTACTTCTATCAGTTCTAGGTACTAACATCATCTCTAGGTACTACCATCAGTTCTAGGTACTACCATCAGCACCAGGTTAAGTACTACCAGCTTCAAAAGTTACTTTCATCAGCTATTGTTACTACCATCAGCTCTAGGTACTGCCATATGGTCTAGGTACTACCATCAGCTCTTGGTACTACCATAAGCACCAAGTACTACCAACAGCTGTAGGTACTACCATAAGCACTAAGTACTTCCACAAGCTCTAGGTACTACCATAAGCACAAAATACTACCATCAGCTCTAGGTATTACCATAAGCACTAAGTACAACCATAAGCACTAAGTACTACCATCAGCACCAAGTTATACAATAAGTTCTATGTACTACCATCCGTTCTAGGTACTACCATCAGCACCAGGTTAAGTACTACCAGCTGTAAAAGTTACTACCATCAGCGTTTGTTAGTACCATCAGCTCTAAGTACTGCCATATGGTCTAGGTACTACCATAAGCCCCAAGTTCTACCATCAGCTCTAGATACTACCATCAGCTATTGTTTCTACCATAAGCTCTAGGTACTTCTATCAGTTCTAGGTACTAACATCAGCTCTAGGTACTACCATCAGTTCAAGGTACTACCATAAGCACTAAGTACTACCATACGCACTAAGTACTACCATCAGCACCAAGTTTTACAATAAGTTCTATGTACTACCATCAGTTCTAGGCACTACCACCAGCACCAGGTTAAGTACTGCCAGCTGCAAAAATGACTACCATCAGCTATTGTTACTACCATCAGCTTTTGGTACTACCATAAGGCCTCGGTACTACCATCAGCTCTAGGTACTTCCATCAGTTCTAGGTACTACCATAAGCACCAAGTACTACCATCAGCATCAAATACCACCATAATCTCTAGGTACTACCATCAGCACCAAGTACTTCCACAAGCTCTAGGTACTACCATCAGCTCTAGGTACTTCCATCAGTTCTAGGTTTTACCATAAGCACCAAATACTACCATCAGCACCAAATACTACCATCAGACCTAGGTATTACCATAAGCACTAAGTACTACCATAAGCACTAAGTTCTACCATCAGCACCAAGTTATACAATACGTTCTATGTACTACCATCAGTTCAAGGTACTACCATAAGCACTTAGCACTACCATCAGCTCCAGGTACTACCATTTACTCTAGGTACCACCATCAGCTCTAGGTACCATCATAAGCACTTAGTACTTCCATCAGCTATAGGTACTACCATAACCACCAAGTACTACCACAAGCTTTAGGTATTACTATCAGTTCTCGGTACTACCATAAGCACAAAATACTACTATCAGCTTTAGGTACTGCTATAACTTCTTAACATTCCCACCAGGTTAGGTACTACCATAAGCACCAAGTACTACAATCAGCACCAAATACTACCATCAACTCTGGGTACTGCTTTAACTTCTAAGTACTACCATAAGCCCCAAGTACTACCATCAGCTCTAGATACTACCATCAGCTATTGTTACTACCATAAGGTTTAGGTACTTCTATCAGTACTAGGTACTAACATCAGCTCTAGGTATTACCATCAGTTCAAGGTACTACCATAAGCACTTAGCACTACCATCAGCTCCAGGTACTACCATTTACTCTAGGTACCACCATCAGCTCTAGGCACTACCATAAGCACTAAGTACTACCATCAGCACTAAATAGTACCATCAGCTCTAGGTACCATCATAAGCACTTAGTACTACCATCAGCTATAGGTACTACCATAACCACCAAGTACTACCACAAGCTTTAGGTACTACTATCAGTTCTCGGTACTACCATAAGCACAAAATACTACCATCAGCTTTAGGTACTGCAATAACTTCTTAACATTCCCACCAGGTTAGGTACTACCATCAGCACCAAATACTACCATCATCTCTAGGTACTGCCATAACTTCTAAGTACTACCATAATCCCCAAGTACTACCATAAGCTCTAGGTACTTCTATCAGTTCTAGGTACTAACATCATCTCTAGGTACTACCATCAGTTCTAGGTACAACCATCAAAACCAGGTTAAGTACTACCAGCTTCAAAAGTTACTTTCATCAGCTATTGTTACTTCCATCAGCTCTAGGTACTGCCATATGGTCTAGGTACTACCATCAGCTCTTGGTACTACCATAAGCACCAAGTTCTACCAACAGCTGTAGGTACTACCATAAGCACTAAATACTTCCACAAGCTCTAGGTACTACCATCAGCTCTAGGTACTTCCATCAGTTCTAGGTACTACCATAAGCACCAAGTACTACCATCAGCTCTAGATACTACCATCAGCTATTGTTACTACCATCAGCTCTTGGTACTACCATAAGCACCAAGTACTACCAACAGCTGTAGGTACTACCATAAGCACTAAGTACTTCCACAAGCTCTAGGTACTACCATCAGCACAAATTACTACCATCAGCTCTAGGTATTACCATAAGCACTAAGTACTACCATAAGCACTAAGTACTACCATCAGCACCAAGTTATACAATAAGTTCTATGTACTACCATCCGTTCTAGGTACTACCATCAGCACCAGGTTAAGTACTACCAGCTGTAAAAGTTACTACCATCAGCTATTGTTAGTACCATCAGCTCTAAGTACTGCCATATGGTCTAGGTACTACCATAAGCCCCAAGTACTACCATCAGCTCTAGATACTACCATCAGCTATTGTTTCTACCATAAGCTCTAGGTACTTCTATCAGTTCTAGGTACTAACATCAGCTCTAGGTACTACCATCAGTTCAAGGTACTACCATAAGCACTTAGCACCACCATCAGCTCCAGGTACTACCATTTACTCTAGGTACCACCATCAGCTCTAGGCACTACCATAAGCACTAAGTACTACCATCAGCACTAAATAGTACCATCAGCTCTAGGTACCATCATAAGCATTTAGTACTACCATCAGCTATAGGTACTACCATAACCACCAAGTACTACCACAAGCTTTAGGTACTACTATCAGTTCTCGGTACTACCATAAGCACAAAATACTACCATCAGCTCTAGGTACTACCATACGCACCAAGTACTACCATAAGGTCTAGGTACTACCATAAGTACTAAGTCCTACCATCAGCTCTAAGTCCTAA
>NW_021770388.1:40751-41452 GCF_005508785.2 Acyrthosiphon pisum | reverse complement strand
TTGAAAAATTGACAAAATATGTAAAAATCACGAACATTAGTAAATTATTTTGAGTTAAGAATTCGTAAAAATTTTTCTTTTTAAATCTAAGATTTGAAAATGTATTACAAGATTCCACATAATATTGTCTACCTTTATAAAAAAAAAAATGTCTACAAGAAAGTCAAATTAAATTTTTACGAGCGTTTGAAATTCATATTTTTGCAACATACGATATTCGCTCGATTTCTCATGTGACGATTTTCTTATTTTATTGCAATTAAAAAACGAATAATTGTAGATACTTAAAAATTTCACTAAATGTTTATATTAGCATTTTCTATATACGATAAAATTTTGAAAATAATTTGGCTCTTTTTGAGCTGTTTACGGACATGGTCAATTTTCAATATTTTTAGTTTTTTTTTCTATAAATATTAATAAAGTTTTATCTGTTGGGCCAAAAAGTGTAAAAATGTAATACAAGGCTCCTAGTATATTGTTACAATAGCAATTGAAAATTATTAAAAATACCTACATAGGCATTTTTTTTTATAAGCATTTAAAGCTCGAATTTTCGCAAAATGTATTAAATTTTAAATTCAATTATTATTTTGTAGTTAAAAATTTATAAAATGTTCAACTTTTGTATCTAAGAATTTAAAATTTAGAACAAGATTCCACGTAAGAAATTAACTCTGTTACCAAAAAATCTAAAAAAT
>NW_021770388.1:38913-40701 GCF_005508785.2 Acyrthosiphon pisum | reverse complement strand
GCTGCATGCTTGATATTTTAACTCTTAAATCATTCGTCAATATTAAGCCTATTACGATATTTGTTTTTCATGTAACAGTAGGTAGAAAAAGCTTGTTCACATCTATATATTGTGCAAAAATAAATGAATGAGTTATTTACCTGAACTTTATTCATATCATTCACAGTATTATCTTCTTCTATTTCACATATAGGCCTTTTAAGTGAACCAGATTTTAACCACTGATACATTATGGTTATTCATTTAATTTTGAAATACAATGTATAAAAAAGGACACACGGCACTAATCGCCAGTGGTGGCGCGAACTTTTTCGACAATGAGACAAGAAAATGTTAGTTGCAGCACACACGACCCACCTATTAAATTTGAACAGAGCCGAGGGGGGCTACGCTCCCCACACCCCCCTAAAATAATTCTATATCAAATTTACCTTTCTAAAAATTCAACTTGCGGGTACCAAAATAAAAATAACTTATTAATTATATAAATACTGCTTTATTAATAAATTATTGAATGTACAATAAGCTTGGAATCCCGGAAAAAAAGACCAAGGAAAAAAGAACAATTTACAATTTTAAAAATTTTTAATTATGTTAAGAAAGTATCAATAGTCCCCACCTGACATTACATGAAAAGTAACACGTGGGGGCGATGCCCCCATACGGGCATATATGTTTACTTAAAAATATAAAAAAATCGAAACGATTCTATTTTTAAATTTTTTTTTTCCAAAATGTTCGTTTTAGGGTGCTTTGTAAGAATATAAAAAAAAAAGCCCGGATAAACTTCGTTTTGAAGTTATTCATAAAAAACTTCAAAAACTACATTTTTTTCGTATATTTAACGCGTATTTTTTTAAAAAAAAATATACTTAGCATTGGATATCACTCGGACAATATCAAATCGAAAATATCCCCCGATTTGATAATCGTATGTAAAACCACCTTGGGCAGACCTCGGAACTAAACAAAGTTGTTAAAAAGCACATAATCTGCTAGCGTTGCCACTCGATCAGTGCGCTGCGCTTGGTCAATAAAATCGAAAAAACACCAAACACGAGTTCCTCCACGCAGCATTAAAGTATTGTTTATCACATGCGTATAAACGTAAAATAGCAAACTTTGGATGGCTTAAACTTCCAAAATAATAGTTTCCGCAAAAAAATTCAAACAATTTCGAAATCACCGTTAAAACCACACATTATAAAAAAAAAATTAATAATATTCAGTTCTAAATTCTAAGTATTTTTTTTTTAAAAAATACGCGTAACGAAAATATATAGTTATTGAAGTTTCTTATCAATAACGTCAAAACGAAGTTTCTCCGAGCTTTTTTTTTTTACATTCTTATAAAGAACCCTAAAATACACATGTTGGAAAAAAAAATTTGAAAAATCGATAGGTTGCTAAACCAGATTTATGCCAAAAAATCATACAAACAAAATCAATTATTTATTTACTCAAATATTTAATTATACCTTATTTTTTAATATTTATATTATAATTTGAAAATTTCTTAACTGCTGTAGCACGCACGACACAATATCATTAATATTTAATTTTGTTAAACGATAATAATTTGATATCAATAACTTTTTTTTTTTATGATAATCAATTAATATATTTTTAAAAATTGTTCTTTTTTTCCTTGGTCTTTTTTACCGATTACCATAAGCTGGCGAGCACCCTTTCAATTAAAAACTTATAAATAGTTTATTTATTTATTTATTTATTTGATACGTTGTGTCACTCAATATTTTTCAGAACTGACTATCCATTATAGGTACC
>NW_021770388.1:36285-37440 GCF_005508785.2 Acyrthosiphon pisum | reverse complement strand
TTTGTTTTATTATGTTTAAACGATACAAGCATATTTTTATTTAATATATCATCAGTTATAAAATATGTGTACCCCATATCCTGTGAATCCCTCGAGCTTGTTAAGTGTTTTCGTTTTTTTCTTGTGTTCATTTTATTGTATTAGCTAGGTAGGTACTAATTAGTAACTATTGTAGTTTGTGTAAAAACATTATGAAATATGTTCCTAAATTACAGTATTATAATTGATAATAATATAAATAATCCATCCCAATAACGTAGGTAAGCGGTTGGCCCAAAATCTACTTATATTAGATGTTGAATAGTGTCACATTTGCCTATTGAATCAACTTTGAATCCATTTGTGGATGTTGATTTGTGGGTGTCTATTGAACAGTGATTCAACTGAATTTTGCACTCTGGGATATAGAGGGTCTCGAAACAAATTTTTCGGTGTTAAAACGGTGCGCCCGAGTTGAAACCCGACCGAGATATACTTAAATCAAAGAAAAGGGGTAGGGGTTAATTTTTGGTATGTCATACACGTGGCCGCCCACAACCGATAACTGTTTACAAAACAAAGCTATGACGATCCGCGGCTGCGCACGGATTATGACAAAAATGTAAATTGGCACCGGCTACACACGAAATCACACAGGTCGCCGCACGAACACCATGGCACCATGCGCATTATATCGGAAACCGTGCGTCCGGCTGGTCTCGCACCGAGTGGTGAAAATGACGGCCGACGGGCTTGACGAAAACCCATGAGACCCCCCCAATAAAATCGCAAACCCCCCATGTTTTTCTAAAAGCACCTCCCCCCGCCGGAATTTCACTAAATCATGGATCCTCTGCCGTCCGGAGCTAAGAGACCGGACCGGTGAAGTCTACAGTTGCTCGGGCCGAAAAACATTTTTAGACACTCATTGCGGTGGTATATTTATATTATGAGTTTTGCATTGAAGTTTTACCATGATCTTGAGTAATTTAAATTTTAAAAGCTAAATACTAATTGTACCTTTTTCTTAACATATGACGACAAAAACTATACTATAAATATGACTATGCTGGGCCAGTATCAAGGGCGTCCGCAGGAATTTGTCAAGGGGAGGGCAAAATATTTTCCTTTTTACATTTTTTGTCTCACTATCCTATTAGTTATAAAGTATTTTTG
>NW_021770388.1:32518-34271 GCF_005508785.2 Acyrthosiphon pisum | reverse complement strand
AAAACTATGTACATTATTCATAATCTTATACTAAACCAATTCTAAAATACATCGTATCAATATGCAGTCATTTATAAGCCTAAATCAAAAATTTAACAATAGCACCTTAACTTAAAAATATTAACGTTAATATTTTAAAGTGATAACACTGATAAAAATATAATGTAATAGAAAGCGTATAATTTTCTACGGGGCACATTTGATTTTTAATTACGTTGCTTAAAACAAAAAAAAAAATCATAAAATCTTGGGAAAATTAGTCAAATTCAACATCGTATTATATGGTTTAATAGAATTTTAAAAATCCAAGTTCAATGTGCCCTGTAATAAATGTTTAACTTTCAAAAAGAAAAATTATCGAAATCGGATCATGGAGGCGTGAGATTTTTTCCCGTGAACAATGTTTATGACTTTTGAGCAAAAAAAACCGGTTACGAGCAGGCCCCTTAAACCGAATTCGTTCCAATATTTCATAATATTTACAATCTGTTAGTTATCTCTTAATTCTCTAGACCAATGTTAAATAAACATATCATAGCCTTTATAAAAAACTTTATCGTAAAAAAAATTACTGTTCATATTAATTAATATTGAAATAATATAGACTCTAGTACCTATGGTATCCTAATATAGTAATATCCTATATTCCTATCGAGTAGTTATAGTTTAGTAATCATACTATAAAAATTATGTATAAACTGAAACAAATGTATTATTTAAGTTGATTGCATTTTCCCTGATATTAATTTCATTAATTATAATAATCTACATACATTAAAACTTTCTTGTACATTGGACTGATTGGAGATTTGAAAATAAAGCCCCCTAATACGTGCCTGGTCTTACACCTGTAAAACCAAGAAAATTTGTTAGTTTTGATATTATTTGAATGAATTAACTTATTAATTATTATTATCAAACTTTCAGTTAAGAACATTATCTGTGTTCTCGCATTTATTTTTTACAATATTAAAATATCGTAACCACGTAGATGCGTGAACACGGGGCGAAAACGGAAACACTATCGGCAATGTTATTAGTTAGTAAGAGGACGTCCGTCCATTCGTCAAACGTCGAGTTGTTTCTTTATAATATAAAAAAAATATTATAATAGTCAATAGATCATACGAAATAAAATGTTGCGTGTAAAAGAATAATTTGACAGAACAGCGGACGTGGGAATTATCGACATAGTCGACAATTGGGTTTCTGTAGTCTAAAAATATTTTCATACACTTGCGACACCGCCGGCGTACACCACTACACCACCTTGCAAAGACAATATTATTATAATAAAATGAAATTATTTGTACATATTCTACACGAGCATAATAATGTAAATAATGTAATAACAGTGGCGCAACAAGCGGGGGTGTTGGGTGGTACTTATACTAGGGCCCCAGAATACCTGACGTTTTTGAGGGCACCATTTGATGTGTTAGTGGTAACGGAAATTCCCAAAAATAATATTTAAAAAAAGTTATTACGTTCTAAAATAATTTACTCAAAATATATTGATATTTAAAAATATTCTAAAAATTAACTAGATAAATGTTTTTATCATCAAAAATGTTCTTATAATGAGATTTACAAATTGGATACTTTGAATTTTTCAAAAAAAAAAATTTTAATACAAATTTAAAAATTATTATTATCAGTATAAAAAATAAAAATAATTATTTTTATATTATACGTGTAGCGCAAGTGACCATAAATTATTTAATTATATATACAAAAAAATTTTTAAATGTTG
>NW_021770388.1:23142-32468 GCF_005508785.2 Acyrthosiphon pisum | reverse complement strand
CATAATTTTATAAATTGATATTAGACATAACCATAAATTATATTTTTAATGATAAAATAATGCATAAGTTAAACAATTAGCCGTATCCCCCCCCCCCCCATGACAAAATCATTTTACCGCCACTGTCTTCTTTAAACACCTCTTTATAATAATTCTAAGATACATTCTCTGTATCTGGATGTAACTAAAAATAAGAAAGTTTACAAAACAATTAATCTCAGAATTTTAAAAAAAAAGTACATCAACTTATTTAATACTTACAAGCAGAGTTTTGCTATTATAAAGACGGTTGCGTACACACTTAAAAATGTGTACGAAATCAGAAAAAGCAAAAATCTTTCTACTGGAATCGAGAGGGTGAATAAAATAATTCCTGAGGTTGTCTTGGGTACCATTAATTCCAAGTTCTACCCACATTTTTTTATTTGTTGTTGCTCCGTCACAGACAATGCCTTCGACTAGTAAACCTTATAGAATTTTACAAGAAAATTGTTATAACTTTCCTCCTTTATCTCCTGTATAGTGTACATCCTTGATAACGCATCTACATTACCATTCTGAATTCCAGGCTTATATTTAATAACATAGTCATATTCCTCTAACTGTATTCTCCATCTAGCTAACTTTGATAAGGGATCCTTCAAATTGAATAACCAAGCTAATGGTCACTTAGGATTGTAAATTTCCTTCCATACAGATAAGATCTAAACCGCTTAATCCCATAAACAATAGCTAAACATTCCAATTCGGTTGTGGAATAATTAAACTCATTTGGACTTAAGGTCCTTGAAGCATAAGCAATGGGTAAATCCTTTCCTATTTCTCCCTGTGATAATATTACACCCAACGCTTTTCCACTAGCATCTGTCGTTAAAATAAATTCCTTTGTAATATCTGGGTATTGTAACACGGGTTCAGTACAAAATGCATGTTTTAATTTTCCAAAAGCTCTATCACATTCTTCACTCCAATTAAACTTCACATCCTTCTTTAATAAATTTGTTATAGGCCTAGCTATCGAACTGTAGTTTTCAATAAACTTTCTATAATATCCAGATAATCCTAGAAAATATTTTATTTGTTTTACATTCTTAGGTTCTGGGAAATCCAGTACAGCTTGTATTTTCTTTGGATCATGTCTTATCCCTGTTTCAGAGATAACATGCCCTAAATATACACATTCTCGTTTTACAAACTCAAATTTATCTGGCTCCCACTGTGCCAAATGCAGTACCAAGAACATCCCATGAACATGTATTGAGGATATGCGATGTTATTAACTAATGCATATTGATGTCATAATGATGTTAATGGGATTGCTAATGCCAGGTTGAGCAACTTTTTAAAAAGTTATTTATAAGAAGTTAGGTTATAACGTTTATATGACTGCATTATGCGATATCCGTGGGATGTCTAAAGTAGAAACTTCTATAATATGTGTATTTCTAAACATCTATATCATGTTCAATTTGAACAACCATAAGAAATCATTTTGCCTATTATATTACATCTCTAAGAAGTTAGTTCAATAACATCTTGAAGAATGTTATTAATGTTAGGGGAATATACAGTGCCATAGCCAGGGGGGACTTTGGGGCAAATGCCCCCCTCAATTTTTTTTATGAACATTGGTATCATAATGTAACAGGTTTAAACAAGCTCTACAAAAACAATAAAAAAAAATTAAACGCCCCCTCCTTCAAAAAAAAAAAAAAATGTTTTCTGCTTACAAGACTGATGAAATACAATATATAATATTATAATATAATACAATGTAATGTATAATATAGTATATATTATACTGCTATATTACTGTAGAATTACAAACCAATGAAATCATTAACAGGTAATAATTTTTATTAGAATAGCAATAAATATGAAAATTTAAATAATGGTAAAAAACATATTTATTTATTAACATACATAATAATAATAAAAATTACATGAAATAATTATAATGTATTTGATTACATCAGTATATTGTACAACTTAATACAAAAAAAAAAACCTCTTTACTAGATAAAATTAATGTATAATAATAAAAAATAAAAAAATTATTATAATATGCTTAATAATTGATGTATATTATACAACTATATATACATCATAATATAAAAAAAAAAAAAACAATTTTATTTGATAAAATAAATGTATAATAATAAAAAAAAATTATAATATACTAAATAAAGTATATTATTATAAAACTGTATAAAGTATTGATCATACTATAAATAAAAAAAAACCTCTTTACTTACTAAAAATATGTATACTAAAAAAATTATTATATACTTAATTATTAATGTATATTATACAAATATATACATCATAATATAAAAAAAAAAACAGTTTTATTTGATAAAATAAATGAAAAATAATAAAAAAAAATAAAATATACTTATAATAATGTATATTATACAATTGTATACATCATATTAATAAAAAAAACCTATCTTTACTTTACAAAATATATGCATATGTATAATATCTAATAAAAAAAAATTATAACAATATATACTTTGTCTTATAACTCTTATAATAGTAATACCTAATGAGAATAGAACGATAGTCTTTCAACATTCCACCTATCAAAACAAAAAATATTTATTTAAATATAGATACATTTTGTGACAATTTTATATAAATTTATTATATTATTTACTAAATTATTTCATTATGACTTAGAGTCATAACAACAGCTTTTTCAGTTGACAAAGGTACAAAAAAACATTTATATTTAATGTCATTAACACTTATACGCTTTAAGTCGGACTGTGATTTAATATCTACAATAACAGAGCCGATAACTGATGATTCAAATGGAACACAAAAAAAATTTGATGATTTAAAAATAAATACATTAAAAAAAATATTTCCATTTTTACATTTTGAAATATGCTTAACTGATGCAATTTCATTTGTAGTTAACATGATATAATTATTTTTGGGAACCTGTTGGGTGGATATTAAATAATTTGTATTAGTAAGTGTTATGGTTTGATAAAAAGTGCAATCTAAATCTTTATTAAAAATGTTATTATCTAGTTCACATTCCTTACCTAATTTATAAGTTTGATCAAAATTAGTATTTTCATGACCAGTGTACATATTATTTACTTTTTCTAGTATTCTATTAGTAGCTTCTTGTAATGGGAACCGTGAATGAGAAATACTTTTTTTTATAAGCCCTAAGTAATTTTCAAATTTATAAGCACTGAAATTATCTAAACAGCCATGTATTTTAGCATAAAATGGAAGATGAATTAAGCTGTGAATGTTATGGGTAACAAAATGTGACCCATAAATTATTCTAAATTCTTTAACAAAATCAATAAGTAAATTATATGCAATATCATTCTTAATTAAACATAGGCCTGGGGTAACCAACATTTTTATTGCTCCATGTAATTTAATGAAATTTAAATATAATTGTTTTTTAAGTCTTCCCTTTAATACAACAGGACCGGTAAACAATAAAAAGGTTCGGAACTCGTTGGCTTTCCAATATTCTATGTCATATAAAGACCTTGGTAACCTGACAAACTCTGATGGGAAGTAATCTTTTAAATTATTGAGCTCTATATTAACAGCATCACATTTTGCTGAGGGAATTTTTGTTGACTGTTTACCCCTCACCCAAAATTTCAGTAGACGTTTCATTGCTCCTAGACAGACAGCATGCATGTAATCGATTGGTACAGCTTTAATCATGTCAATTGGTAAACGTTCTAAAGGACAATAACCTTTGTGATACTCATCATCACTTTTAGCTCTAAAACTAGTATCTGTTCGCAATGGGGCATTATCTTCCAAAAATGTCATTCTATGTTCTCTATACTCACCCTCCACTGTACATGTATTACATCCAAAACGAGCATTATGGCCTCTGACATTAAGCAAAAAGGCCTTTGCTGGAGAATCACAAATTATTTGTTTTAAATGTATGCTTATTACTTTATTATCAAAACTTATTCCATTATTAACCAGTTCTATAGCTTCATTTAAAAACAAGTTCAAAAAATCCTCTATAGATTCTGGCTTTTTATCTGTACTAAAGTATAAACCAACGGCAAAAACTGATTTTGATAACTGAGGCACATTTGTTATTGAACAGAGTATAGGCCAAAATTGCTGTTTAGAACTATGCGCCAAAGGCAATCCATCTATATTAATACTTAAGAAGATTTCATTTATGTTTCTTAAACAATGTTTATTAAAGTTTAATATAGTAGATAACATTTTTTTTAAACCTAAGTGAATGTATGTGCCTGGATTTATATTTATTACATTGTGAGATCTAGGGGTATTCATCAAGGACCTGACATCTTTTGGTAGATCTAATCCCTCAGACCTTAATATATTTAACAAATTATTTACACTGTTTTTTGAAATATTGAAAGCTAACACCCACTGTTGGAGTTTATCTTTAATGCTAAGTTTGTTACAAGTAGTATAATTATTGTTTGATCCTAATGTATCAGTAATTGTATCTAGTTCCAATCCTATCTCTTGTGGTAGATTAGTTTCATGAGGTATAGGATTATCAGGTACAGGATTATCAGAAACAAAATTATTGTAGCTGCAGTTTTCAACAGCTGTTTCGGATGTCTTCATATTGTTAAGAATATCATTATCAGTATTTGAACAAGTTGTTATTATACGTACTTCTTTATCTGATGTTTTTGTACTATTTGTAGCAGTAGCATAGTTGAGTCTTTTAAAATGTCGAAGAGACATATTCTCAATTGTTTTGCGCTTTTTGCGAGGAATCTACAAGATAAACATTAAATATTCATAAATAATTAGGTAGGTAAATCTGTAATATTTAGAAACAACAATAAATTTATGTTTTTATAATTGTTTAACGTAGTATGTATTAAGACCTTTTTAGTATTAATATTTACAGTAAAAGCTTAGTTCATAATATTTCTATCAGCAACAATATTGTTTTATTATAACACGATAAAATAGTTACATCATTGTAGTGGCAGTTATGTTGGGGAATGAGAAGCAATGGACTGAATTTAAAAACAGGAAACAAATATCTCCTCCAAATAAAAAAAATATTTACAATATAGATAGGTACTGTTACATACTGTATAATATATCATACTCTGTTGGGGCTTGTATCACTTAAGCCAAAGTTTAACATACCTGAAGCCATTTTTTCATTCTTCAGGCGTTGAGCCCCATGCCTAAACCAATCTTTAACAGCTTGCTCGAATGTATGTTCATCGTTTTTATATAATTCATACGAAGTTTCTAAGAACACAATTAACAAGTATATTTAAATTGGTATATTTAATATAGGTTTAAAAAATTGTAATATCATTATACTTTTCATAGCTTTCATTATTTGATGATCGACTAGCCTAAAATTATTCTTTTGCCCCGTCCAAGAGCATAATGTAGCCAGTTTATTTGAGAACAATTTTGGAAGCACTCACTTTATGTATTGTTTGGTGTCAGAGCCACCAATAGAATTAATGAAGTTATTCTGAAATTAAATTTACAGTAATAAGAAACTAATTATATATAACCAAGTAAATGTGTTTACCAATTTTGAAATGTTCTCATCATTTTTTAATAATGCATCCATATTGATAAGGGATTCTAAATCGTTCATAGGAAAATATTTTAAAAATGTAGAATCTAAAGAAGAGGCTTGGATATTTGAATTAGGATTTCTTTTAATGTAATCTATCACGATATCTAATTTTTTGTCAATTCTAGTAAAAAACATGTTTGTTACATTAAGTAATTGATCCATTTTACCAGAGTCTAATTCATGATTATCCAATTCTAAATCATAAAAATCTTTTAAAAAAATAATTAAAATACAAAGGTATATTATGTTAAACGCAATTTTAATATACTATATATAAATTAAAACTTTATAGGTAATACCATTTATTTAATTGTATATGTTACAAATACATTGTTTTCAAAAGAATAAGTTTAATTTATATACCTATACATAGTATATTACATAATATATTACCTGCAGGAATGTTTAATAAATCAAAGTGTGACGCAAAACTCTTTGTACCTGAAATTAAAAATAAAATATAAAATAATCATAGATTGACCAATAACATTGATTAATAAATCCAAGAAAATTGAATAGGATCAGATTTAAATACCTGTTGTATCAATTGTATTCAATTCAGTTCTAGTATTCAACATAGAAGTAGAATTTGAAACTGCTAAACAAAAATTATGAATTATAATAAAATATTAAAATGTATTATTTTATTATATAATATAAATATTATATTTAGTATTACAGTATATTCTAAGAATTTAAATACCTAAACTACATAAATTAAAGACTATAATTTTTAATGTATAATAATATTGCATTTCATAAATATTGTACCTACACAATTATGTTACACATACATAAATACATTGTTTTTAAAATAATAAGTTTAATTTATTTTCCTATATAATATAATATATTACATGATATATTACCTGCAGGAATGTTTGATAAATCAAAGTTTGACGTAAAACTCTTTGTAACTGAAATTAAAAATAAAATATAAAACAATCATTGATTTACAAATAACATTGATTGATAAATCCAAAAAATATAATAGGATGGATCAGATTTAAATACCTGGTGTGTCAATAATTGTGTTCAATTCATTTCCAGTATTAACCAAAGAAGCAGAATTTGAAACGGCTAAAAAAAAAATTATAATCATTAATTTAATATAATATTAGTATTAGAGAATATTCTAAGAATTATAATTATTCAACAACTCACAAGGAATATGATACATATTATTATTGTCAATTACAGAATTGGCGTCCATGTCATACATTGTTTTCAATGGAGCTAACAGAAAATTGAAACAAATTATAAAGGAAAACATACATTGGAACATTATATAAAATTATATACAAAATAGGTAGGTAATAGAAAAAAGTTTAACTGTACATACATGATACCGAGCATTCAACTGCACATTCAGTATTGTAAGTCGGAATTAGTTGGTGGTTTTCATTTGGTTTTTTTTTCTTTAATATTTGAATACATTCATCGTCGCTGCTAGTACCTTGAAAAAATAAAAAATAAATAATATTATTAAAAAAAGTAGGAATCCTACATGGAAAAAAAAGTTTGGGTACCATTTGGGGGAAGCATGGGGTGCAATCATTGCTCATACCCACCTAGTTTTAATATTTCCTCAGAGGCCCAGGGAAAAAAATACAATGCTTAGGCCCAACTTAAACATACTGAAATATAGTTCCATTGAAAAAACTAAAATTGTAATAATCTATAGGTAGGTATATGTTTTAAGATGTTAAATTAAACTTACTATCATTATTATTGTTCGGTAAATCTTCACCGTTATCACTCTGCGATTCAGCTTCTGATGTAAGGAATAACTCTAATTCTTTTGCAGCAGCATCTTGGTATGAGACTAATTATAGTAAATAATAAATATAAACTAATAGGTACGTAACAATCAATTAAGGACTTACAAGTTTATATTGATAAAATTATAAATTAAAAAAAATAAGTTAATCAATTATTAAAATTAATTATTTACCAAACTGGCTAATAAGCTTTACTGTATGAGTAGTCCATTTGGAAGAGGGCTTGGCACCCTTTCATTATTATCATGGAAGTTACTCGGTAATCAGGCCATAAACATTTTAATTGATTACTTTTACCTTTTTTTAACCAATTAATTGGAATTATCGAGTATTTATTTTCTGGTTCGAAAAATCCTATTATGTACTGAAATAATATTATAACAATTAACAAATAACATAATTTATACAAAAAAAAGCCAATATGATGCATGTCAGTAAAATCAAAATATATAATATAATATTGATGCAACATCGATACCTAATACATATTAAATATATTACATATTTCTTACTATATATAAATAATATTAGTTACAATCTATAGATGCTGATAGAAATATTATAATAAGTTTTATCAAAAACTATAATTGGCAAGTATTTATATAAAACTTTAAAATATGTCAAATCATGAATTACCTTTGTTTCCTTATTTATTTGGTCCATATTTAGTAACGTTTTGATACTTAAAATTTGATGTTCAATCTAAAATATAAGTATTTAATATGAAATGTGCTATAAAATATATAATATTATATGTACTACAGTGGCACGCACCCCCCCGAGTCAGCCCCCCACGGACTAGAGTATGTTTTTTTTATTCATGTAAATTGTAAAGTTACCCTGAGATAGGGTCTTCTCATAGATAGTCATCTAAACGTATTGTTAATATTATATAGTACACATTTTTGAAATTAGAAATAATAGATACCTAATATAAATTAAATTAATTATAAATCAAACAATAGATAATAATATTACAATTTTTAACAAAATAAACCATAGTTTAGCAGAATATAATATTAGTGAACATTGTCCTAGCTAGGTTTAAAAACAATTGTGCCTTAGGATTGATAATATTTTTCAACTGCTATTATAACAACTATTATGAGGAACCTTGTATTAAATTTTCAAGCTTTTTGTCTCGTTCAAAAACATTATATTAACATTCATAGACAAAAAACAAAAAAACTTGAAAATTTGAAATATCCATAAATTGCTCAAAACAAATAAAAATTCAAAATTGATTAATTTTATATTAATTAAGGGACCTGTTTTTTTTGCTCAAAACATTTAGAGTGAACCGATTTCGATAATGTTTTTTCTTTAAAAAGAAACACTTCTTATTGGGCACGATGGACTTGGATTTTCAAAATGCTATATTCTAAACCATCCAATATGAATATGACCTATTTTCACAAGCTTTGGTTTTGGTTATTATGTTCGTTTTAAGCAACGAAATTAAAAATCAAAGTCATATGCGCCATGAAGAAAATTATCATCTTACTAACAAAAAAAAAAATCATCGAGTCAGACCACTCTACCATACGTGAGGGTTTTTTCGTGTAAAGCGTGTTTTGAGCAAAAAATTATGCTTTTTATTTTTGGTTGGCGGTGCCGTTGACATGTGCGCACATGTAGTGCGTGCGTAGATAGCAGGTAGGTACCCACAAACAATCACACTCACACTAATCATCATTGACGACTAACTTAAATGGCATTGGCGGCAGCAACGAAATTGCATATTGCCTAAATATTGTTTCTTATTGAAGTCACGTGAGGCCCATTAAAAAAATAATTTATTGAACCACTCCCCCCTCCTAACAGGTATAAATCCTGGTTGCGCCACTGATGTACCTACTATAAAAGTGAATATGAATATGATGTAATAAGTGTATACTTACATGATGACAGATTTGAACTTTCAAAAGTTGTATAAGTTG
>NW_021770388.1:15968-23042 GCF_005508785.2 Acyrthosiphon pisum | reverse complement strand
AAAATAAATATTTTTTTCAACTTTTAATGCATTAAATAATTTATATTAATGTATTTTTTTTATATTAATGGATTTTTTTTGTAATTTTAATGGTTAAAAATAATAACAATTGCTATGTTTAAGAGTTTTTTTCTTAACAATTAATAAAATTGATCAAAAAAGATAAAAAGATTTATAAAAATAATTAATTAAAAGTACTAATAATAGAAAAATAGTAAATGAATAAAAGTAATTAATTAAATTTATGGATATGAATAATTAATAAAGACAATACTATAGAATAATGATTAATAAAAAAAAGTTAGCTAAAAATTACTCATAAAAATAATTAAAAATTTAATAACTATTATAATTATTCATTTTGCTCATATTATACAATATAAAAATGAAAAAAAATTCTGAAAAACAAAAAAAAACAATTAATTAAAAAGATAAATTATTAAGTCATTAACAAAGATAGGTAATAATATATATAAAAAGGTGGGTAAGTGGATGTCGCTCTGCTGTACAGTAGATTACAAGTGGGTCACCATATAATGGATGGTATTAAATTTGAATTCAATGATATAATATCAATGTATAAGAAAATCAATTCTGAGCAGAGACGGTATGTCAGTTTAGGTATAAGTCATAATATTATATATGGTATTAAAATATCAATACATTCATCGTTCCACTCAGAATTTTGAATCATTTTAATTATTAGTTTTTATTGATAATAATTATTGTGGTCAACATTTTTATTTACTGTATAATGTTTTTTAGATTCTGCAGAGTGGAACGATGAATGTATTGATATTACAATGATGCGTGTTTTTTATTCTTTTTTTATTTTTGTGTCTGTCATCACGGTTTGAGGCATTAAAACTGCTTTGATTTTTTTCAACAGTACCTTGTTTGATGGGAAAGTGAATCCCAGTTGGTGAATTCGGGAGGTCGAAATTTGAAATTTCCAATAGTTTTCAAAAGCACCGTGAAAAACAAAAGAAAAATTAAGGAAAAACGAGATTTTTTTACGCAAAAGCTGTTTTCGAGAAAATCGATTTTGGTTTTTGGTGTAACTTTAAAACAAATGACCGTAGATACATGAAATTTTCACTGGTTGTTTATATTTCCATTTTCTATACATAATAAAATTTTCAAAATATTTTGATTTGCTTTGAACTGTTTAGGGACGTTTTTTTTTCTATGAACGTCAATAAGACTTTATTTGTTGAGTAAAAATACTTGAAAATTTAATACATGGCGCCTACTATATTGTTACAATGCCATTTGAAAAATATTAAAAATCCTTAGTCACAGTTTTTTTTTATTAGCATTTAAAGTTGAAAAATTGACAAAATATGTAAAAATCACGAACATTAGTAAATTATTTTGAGTTAAGAATTCGTAAAAATTTTTCTTTTTAAATCTAAGATTTGAAAATGTATTACAAGATTCCACATAATATTGTCTACCTTTATAAAAAAAAAATGTCTACAAGAAAGTCAAATTAAATTTTTACGAGCGTTTGAAATTCATATTTTTGCAACATACGATATTCGCTTGATTTCTCATGTGACGATTTTCTTATTTTATTGCAATTAAAAAACGAATAATTGTAGATACTTAAAAATTTCACTAAATGTTTATATTAGCATTTTCTATATACGATAAAATTTTGAAAATAATTTGGCTCTTTTTGAGCTGTTTACGGACATGGTCAATTTTCAATATTTTTAGTTTTTTTTTCTATAAATATTAATAAAGTTTTATCTGTTGGGCCAAAAAGTGTAAAAATGTAATACAAGGCTCCTGGTATATTGTTACAATAGCAATTGAAAAATATTAAAAATACCTACATAGGCATTTTTTTTTATAAGCATTTAAAGCTCGAATTTTCACAAAATGTATTAAATTTTAAATTCAACTATTATTTTGTAGTTAAAAATTTATAAAACGTTCAACTTTTATAGCTAAGTATTGAACATTTAATACAAGGTTCCACGTAAATTGGTTATATATAAATTAGTTTATTCACAATTATATCATCAAATATTCTTAGTAATAGGTACCTATCACAGGCTGACTGACCGTCTTCGCTCAGAATTGTTTTTCTTATATAATGATATTATATCATTGAATTCAATTTTAAAACCATCCATTACAGTGACCCACTTGTAACCTACTGTACGGCAGAGCGATACCCACTTGCCCACCTATTTTTAAAAATGTTGTGTCCCTTGGTATGTTTCATAAAATCATCACTAGATTGTCAGACCGATTTCATACTACTGATTATCATAGTGACTATCAATATTCAATTTCCAATCACGAAATATTATTTATAAGATAGATATAATATTATATAGTTTATATTTTAATGTGCGATGAACCTAAGCAACATTTTTATAACATTTTCCACTTAATATTTAGCTAAGTAGAGGTCTTTACTGCACTACATACTATAGTTTAAAATTCAAATTTTATTTTTATTTTTCATCAAAACAAAATATTTCTTGTGTTTCATGAAAAATTTCAAAAAAAATTAATTTCATGAAATTTTTGAACCCTAATATTTTATGTAATATACGATATTATAATATTTTCGAGTATTTCTAACTATTGTGCTCGAGTACTACATCACCAAAAATAAACATAATTTTTTCCTTTCATTCTATACGACTGTTGTTGTATTGTCGTATTGCGCTATGGTCTATATTATTGTTGCCGTTTGCTGGTGGCACATTGACGTACAAAATGCGTAACATAATCTAATAATTAATAGTATACCAGCTACTATTATTAGTCATTGCGGACTGATTTTGTAATTCATGTTTAAAAAAGTAAATTTTTGAACGTAAAACTACCGTAACGTCACAAAAATAATGTCGGGTAACGTATTAAACAAAAATGTTTAAAGTAATGAGTAAGGAATGGATTTGTATGTAATAAGAATACAAAAATATGTGCTAAAAACATTAAAATATATGGCTAAACAAATGACAATCACTATTAAACGTCTCATTCGGAAATTCATTAACGCGTATTGAGAAGCATTTAACGTAGGTAATGGTTTTACTACTTTTTGGCGTTTTTCAAGTATCAATGTCACAATTAATATTATAATATTATCGATTAGAGTAAATGTGTTCTGTTAGAATTTGTGTAGCTACGTACGATTACGGTTACAGCCTATCCATAGGCGCGCGCAGACTTTGTCCGAACCAAAGATTCTTGTACAGTAAAGTTGTACTAATGACTACCGTAAAAAGGGGTTACTTCGGACATGTGGAATGAATTCAGACAACACCAGGTTTTTTTAGTTATCTTATAATATTTTAGAATACACGTTTAATAAAAGTTGAAAACTGATACTCCACTTTAATATCTATTATAACCTCCATCCAAAATAATATTTATTGATGACATAATGGTGTCATAGTACATGTTATGGAGGTAAATACAAAATATTATACTTTTGTATTTTTAAATTACAGAACTACATTGACTACAATTGTAGAACAATAACAAATATAAATATTTGATTGCGGTTTACGGTAACCTATACTCGTTAACTTGTCTGTGCAAATTATTGATATCACGCTGTATTGTTAAATCGTCTTAATTATTAACAAACGTGGGGTGACCTCAGACAACATATTAACTATACCTAGATCATATGTCAACAATGTAGGAGTTCGTCCGTATATAAGAATTATAATCCTAATATGATATTTAAAATGTCGTTGATGGTGTTAGTTATAAAAAAATGACAACACAATAAGTAAAAACAGAAAAAACAAAAAAATAAATTTTAAGTTAACACGTTTACAGAAAAGTAAAGAATTATAATATTAAATAAATTATGTTCTATCTGCGATATGTGTATGGGGTTTTTTTTTATTTTAATTTATTAAACTTTTTTTTTAAATATCTATTTTTTCCGAAGTCAACCATTGTAATTATTGTAATTATAGCATTTGTTTTTAATGAAATCTAATAATTACCACGTATAGACCACAATATAATATATCACGTCAGTACGTGTCCGAAGTCATCCCATTTTACGGGCCACTTCGGACAAAATTCAACTTTTAAAAAAAGTGTAAACTTTAATGACCTTAATGATTATTCTTCTGCTATATGATCTCCTTTTCACTCATTATAACAGTATTTTATTTACTAGTTAGATATAATATGTAAAAGTTTAATGCAGGTAACAAGAATATTCTGTTCTTTTAGGTCTAAAATATTCGTTATTTGTAATTACTATTTTAACTAACCTATGTGGTATATAATATTATCTACAAGTTACAACCATGAAATAACGTAAATATAATATAAATAAAGTACCTAGTTAATAGATACACTGTGGTAAAAAAAATAATCCACGAGCTAATATAGTGGATAGTAGAGTATTCTGTAATAATAATAAATCATTAATTGGTCGATGATAACTGATTAATTAATAACTTTATTACATTTATTCACAGATGTCTATACTATGAGATTAAATTGGATTAACTTTTTTCATGTAGAATTTAAAAATGTTCACTATCTAGTATAGCATAGATATCTAGATATCATAGATAGGTATTTTTTAAAGAAAAGGCCAGGAGCCAGCCCCCCCTCCGGAGCACTATGAGCCAATCATCGACTGTCAATCGTATATAAATATCATAGGCAGGGGCCCAACATTTTTGCGGTGGGTCTGAACGTGTATACTGTCTGTTATATCTATAATTTTATAAGAAGAATGCGATGCAATTATTCAACGCGTTTGACCTCTCTATCCCACCGGTAGAATTTTCCATAAGAGTTGAAGAGATGCAAAAATAAAATCATTTAATATAAATTACCGTGTCAGTAGTATAAAAAATCCTATCTGGGGACACATCATCAAACCGGCGCATCATCAGACCACCGTATCCTCTAACCACCTTACCAATTAACCACCTACTTCCCGTCAGCACTACCGTTAACAACCATATAACAATTTTCATACATTTGTATGATGTGTATAGTGCGTACATTGTGTAGAATAACCAATATAATATTCTAGCTAGGAGTCGCGCATAATAATATGACATGTCAAACAATATGTGCGCCTGCGAGACGTACAGGTACAAACATGCGCCTTATAAAATGCAAGTATGCAATTAAAGTGCGCCGAACTATGAGTTGACAAATATGCAAGCCTGGTCATTACCATAGGCGTGCGCACGTGGGAGGGGACGGGTGGGCCGCGGCCCCCTCTGCGGCCTCAAGTTTTTTCTTTAATAAATGCATAAATATCTATAATATTATACTAGACAGCGAACATTTTTACATTTTACATAACGATTTGATTTAATCAATTAATTTAGTAATTAGAAAAACAGCTACAAGATATAATAACCGATAGAAAAATGTCTTTAATAGCTGATGAGACAAGTGACATTGGTCATCATGAACAATTATCTATTGTTTTACGCTACTTTGATGAAACCAAAAATTGTCCTATTGAACAATAAATTGTTATGTTTAAAACGAATGACATCGGTTGATGCTCAAAGTATTTTTGATAAAATGAGTGATGTCGTTCAAGAATATGGAATTAAATGGGAAAATGTGGTGTCAATTTATTTTGATGGAGCATCAACGATGTCTGGGAGTACTGGAGGAGTGCAAGCAAAGTTTAAAGAAAAAAATAACAATTTATTTTTTGTTCATTGTTACGGACACTGTCTAAATCTTGTTTCGTTTGTGATTGGCGTATACGACACATTGTACTCGAACGACCTACCACACCGGTAGCCATCGTATGTGTGAGTGTTAACGTGTACGGGTGATGGATGGTTGATGAGCCACGGAATCTCAACATTTTGTAGCTCTACGTGAAGAACTGCGCCATGATACCTAGCTTCTAGCGCCTGAGCAACTGTCACTCGAACGTTTTCGTATCGGTCGATTGGTGTAACGATTGTGTCAAAATATTTTTTTATCCGCGGTGGATTTGAAAATATTGTCGTTCTCTGCCCTGATTTGTGGTCGACTGGAGCTTAGACCGAATGGTCGTCCGTGGATATTTGCATAGCCATGAAGCAACGTCAACCCTGGAAGGTGGCCTATACCAATGGCTAGCGCTAGCGTCCGTGTTTTCCAAAATCGGTGGTTCACTAAAATTATGTGTACAATTTGTAGATATTCTAACAATCTAACTATTAAGTCTAATATAAATTCATTATTATAACTATTTAGTATTTATATAGTTTTATCTAACATAATAATTTTTTTTTTAATTTTTAATTTTTGAGTTTGCATAGTTGAGATATATTATTTAGTTTTACATAAAGAAGGCCTTGACACTGGCGGAGTTTCCATATACACAGAAAATAAAATTGGTGGAGCTTACAATCACCCGTTCCAATTATAGCGAAATTGGGTCGCGAAATCGGCGGCGGCGACTGGTTTCAAAGTCACGGACTGCGCGCTGCTATGCTATCGGCAATAAAGTTGCGGGTCGAAAGGTGAGCATCGGGAATGATAGTATAGTATGTTATCGATGGTTGTTTTCAATAGTGTGGGTTTTCCCTACATACCAGAATTATACCTAATGGATAATTCCTATTACGTAATCCAAACTTGGAAATCCTAGCTAACCGGAAAAGGTGGGTTATTTGGTATACAAGAAATTAATAAAAAAAATATAATATATAATGTAATATAATATTATCATAATATATTATTATACAACATAATACAGTTTATACAAAAATTCAAATTTAAAAATAACCAGTTAAAAAAATTAAAAATTAATACATAAAAAGGTGGATAAGTGAATGTCGCTCTGCTGTACAGTAGATTACAAGTGGGTCACCTTATAATGGATGGTATTAAATTTGAATTCAATGATATAATATCAGGCGGTATGTCAGTCTAGGTATAAGACATAATATTATATATTGTATTAAAAAAAATTGACCTATAATAAATTCCAAATTATTCATATCACAATATCTATTAGGTACTTATAACGCGTTATACATCAACAACAAACGTGGTACTATCATAGATATATAATAGTATACTTTAGAAGTTTCAATATTATAC
>NW_021770388.1:15539-15868 GCF_005508785.2 Acyrthosiphon pisum | reverse complement strand
AATCACAACAAAATAACAAAAATAATTATTCCAGGTTTTTTAATATGTAATTTCGTCAAAATTTGAGCTTAAAACGACTATAAAAATAAACTGTGTAAATGTATTTTTTAGATTTTTTGGTAACAGAATTAATTTCTTACGTGGAATCTTGTTCTAAATTTTAAATTCTTAGATACAAAAGTTGAACATTTTATAAATTTTTAACTAAAAAATAATTATTCAAATTAAAATTTGATAAATTTTGTCAAAATTCGATCTTTAAATGCTTATAAAAAAAAATTGTGCCAATGTATTTTTAATATTTTGCAACTACTATTGTAACTAATATA
>NW_021770388.1:742-1881 GCF_005508785.2 Acyrthosiphon pisum | reverse complement strand
TATGTATCTATACTGAGATTTATATATGTTTTATTTTAATCAGTTGGTTTTTTACTCAACACTCAGTGTTTGCTTGAAATGACTCGTCTTATTTGAAATACACAATACAACAGTATTTAATTGGTAAGAACATTTACGCAATGTTTAATAATCCTTGATACGAGTTTTAGGATGTCTGTTGAGTGTATGAGATTATAACGTATTCAGAACACATGTATTTCAAAGAACTCCCTCACTTACGTGTTCTTTCGAACAGTATCGAGCGATAACTTCTATTAATACTGTATTGCAAATATATTATGAGTTCAACACTCAGGATTTCAATTGATTATGTGTCTTTCCTTACCATATGTTTATAATACAGATGCTTCAAAGAGTTCCCTCACTTACGTGTTATAGTATCGAGCGATACACTCTATTAGTATCGTATTACAAATATATTATAAATCAGACATACAGGATAGGTAAATTCTTGGATTGTTCTTTGAAAGGAAACGACAAAAAAAGATATTGTGTATATCACAGAAAGATTTCGTTTAGGTGTAGTAGAAATAATAAAACAATTTATTTTGTTTTAAATTACCATAAAATGTGAATTTCGAACCAATAAGACATGATATTTTGAAAAGTTAATGTAATGATTAAGTTTGGCTTTTGAGCGTTTAGTAAAAGTATGATAGAAGTTTACGTAATTGGAGAAATAGAGCTAAACTTCGTGTCTTCGATATTGAATGGCGTAGGTCTTGCGTATTCGTCCGCTTCTGATGATGATTTCGTGTGCGCTGGGCAGAGAAGCATCGTGCCCGTAGAGGTACACACTGCTCTGCTTGTGGAGATGGACTGGGGTGTGGTCTGGCGTGCTGCGTCGTTTTTATATAACCGGTTTCGTCCCCTCTTAGATTATTGGTACGCAGCATCCAGTGTGCTGGCCGCCTGGCGCTGTAGTTCAGGCATTGTGCGTCTTCCGTGATTGTAATGAAACTTGCGTATTGACTTTTTCCGAATAATTATTGTTGTATATTATTGTTGAGGTAAGCACACATTATTGTGCTTGATTGTGCTTGTCATTTATTCTGATAGATGTATAACTTTTATACTTGGTTTGTTTGTTGATGAGTGATTGCTTCTGACGATTCATT
>NW_021770388.1:0-692 GCF_005508785.2 Acyrthosiphon pisum | reverse complement strand
CAATTACAAATAACTTCGGTTTTACAATATTTACTTAATACTTTTGTACAAATTGATTTCCTTTCATTAATAATACATATAAACATTTTGGTGAGAAGCGAGTATGCTCTATGAAACAATTATCATCGATTTCAAAACTATGCAGAATTATTCCACACCAATGACATTGAACTGCATCGTCGAGATTGATATAGTAAAATCCGCATTCGGCTAATTTGTACTTATTTTGACCGGTGTTCGATGGAAACGACTTAAAAGTTCGTAACCTAGATACAAATTTAGAGAATTCTGGATGGGCTGGCGTTGAATTGAATCGTATTTGGTCGACCAATGACTGGATATCGTTTGAACATCTTTGGAAATTCATTTTTTAAAAAAATTAAAGAATAACTTAGAAAAAAACAATTTGATGAGATGATGAGAAAATTAGTGAACGAGACACAACCTGCTCAAACACTTAATCGTTAGTAACTGAATACATGATAAAATAAATTTTTTGTCATGACTGGATATAATAAAAAAAAATAATCAACTTTAAAAAATTAAAAAAAATAATTGTAAATTTGTTTATAAAATTTAGATAAAAAAAAAACAGTGTAACCAACATTAGTAGAAATGAAATACTGTAAATATTTTTACGAGGTAGAATTTGGTAGACAATCAGTGTGAAATGTGTTACATGGTAAAATAAA
>NW_021770387.1:23295-25085 GCF_005508785.2 Acyrthosiphon pisum | reverse complement strand
ACCGGTAGCTCCAACGTACAATCAGTTGTTTGAAGCGGTTCACGCGTTAACCGAAAGGTTACAAGCGCTCGAGACTACCACCTCCGCACAACACGCTCTGTCTCAACAGCCTCCTATACAGAATGCCGTCCCTTCCGCTGTTTCCTCGATCGACTATCGCATACTCCCGGATGTGGGAACGTCCATCGGGTCGTTCACCGGACACGAGTCGAGCAGCCAAGCGGAAGATTGGATCAACTCTGTCGACGGGATGGCTCAGGTCAACCAGTGGCCATTGCGACACCGTTTTCAATACGTTCGATCGCACGTCTCGCAAGCCGCACGGAGTTGGTACCTGTTGGAAGAGTTCCGGGATTGGGACACCTTCGTCCAGAGGTTCAAGACCACGTTCGTGCGCACTTTGCGTAAGGCCGATCTGTGGCGTGAACTCGAAGCCCGAATTCAAGAGCCGAACGAGCCCACCATCGACTATTTTTATGCTAAACTCGGGTTGTGCCGTTCGCTCGACCTGACGTTCGATGATACGCGCGAATACATCCTCGAAGGGTTGAGATCTCAACCGCTGACCGATTGGGTGTATAGTCGTCATCAGTCCAACCGCGACGATCTCTTATCCGATATCCGTGACTGGGAGCGTATGCGCGCGAAGAAAGATTCGGGACTGTTGACCCGACGTTTGCCAAACCTAGTGACCTTCACCAGGAGTTCATTACTGAACAGACGAGTGCAAAACCCATTGACGTCGTACCCGCTGTTCCGCCGAAAACGACATCCAACGCGGTCGCTGGATGGTCGACGTTTAGGTCCGAACCAAAAACGGACGTTTCTTCGACACGTCCGACGATTTATTGTTTCAATTGCCGTGGCACGGGACATATCAGTAGGGATTGTCCGAAACCACGACGACCGATGAAGTGCTTGAACTGCAACTCCAATCAGCACACTCGAGGCCGATGCCCGGAAATCACTGCTGAACGATCTGGAGACGCGTCCGTGGCAGATCATGCGTATCATGCTGACGCAATCGAGAGGATGAGGCCGAAAAATTCGTTCTCGAAAAATGTGATAGTAAACGGACATCCCGTGTCCGGTTCGATCGATTCGGGCAGTTCCGCCGTGTTAATACGTTCGACGATAGCCCGCGAGTGTGGAATCGCCGTACGCGATGCCGTTTATCCCTTGTATACGGTGGGAAATGTCGATCAACCAGGCGCGACGACAATCGGCGAAGGTGTCGCCGACGTCACCATTGACGACGTGATGGGGTCCGACCACAAATTGAAGATTGTGCCGGACGACTCGATACCAGTCGATGTATTGGTTGGTCGTACGTGGCTCGACCTGTCACACGTCAATTATTCGAAGCAAGCGGGCGAAATTGTTTTCAAAACCAACAGTCACATGTTGACTGATGTACTCGCCGAGATACTCGCCACCGACGACGGGAACGTATACGTCGCAGGAGCAGAGCCGCAACCCCTAGTGAAGGACACCAAACCACCCGACGGAGGGGACGCCGACGAGCCCCTATCCGAGGAAGAAGACGACGAGGTCTACGATCGGGATCAATCCGACGACGAGATTCAACCGGGTGTCCAATTCCGTCAGCCGCTAGAAGGCGTGAGGTAGTGGGTAACCTAACCCGCACGACTCGACGACTACGAGCTCGGCCGGCCTTAAGCCACCAATGTTGTTTTTTTTTTTTAAAAAAAAGTTTATATTCGTTATTATAGTCGTTTTTTTTATTGAGAATTGTCCGCCATCAAATTCGATGCGAACAATTTATTTAT
>NW_021770387.1:21982-23245 GCF_005508785.2 Acyrthosiphon pisum | reverse complement strand
ATTATTATTATTATACTCGATACGTGCCCCGCTGAAACTCTAGATTTTTAATAGTAATATTATTACGTGTATATAGGTACCTACGTAAATATTATACTCACGCGTCGCCCGTACACTGTTACAATATATTATAATAACGATAATGACGATTATACGAAACGTATTATGAAAACCCAACGCGTATAAAATACGCCTAGGTATACCTACTGTATATAGTTATTACATACAGGGTGGCGAGTTTTGTCCTCACCCCTTTCCCCACCAAGACGTCATGAGAAATATTTAACGGTCCAACGACAGACCGCATAGACGATGGAAAAAATCAAAAGGTAAGAGACGGGTCTTCGTCGTCAAGCAGCTGGTGCACGAGACGTGTCGTGTAAGGCGAGTGTTTTCAGATATTAGATATTATAATATTATAAAATATAATACATTATTATGCGGTGTGCCGATAAGGTAATTTTGCATTTTTAATGGTTGACAAAAACAAGTAATGTTCACCGTTTCGCCTATACTATAATATGCTTAAATGAATTGACCGTTTGAGAAATTCGCCAACGAAAATAACGATTTTAGCTCTTTTTATTTTGCGCCAAGAGATATTTAATTACAATGTCGACGACGATAGTTGTTACACCTATCGTACGACACTGATATGCCTGAAAACGTGCAAACCAGCGCCGTACTCTGAGGATAAACACCCTGTACGATATACCTACCTATAATGTAAATGTCGTATTATAATTATATTAATAACAGAAATGCGCGTCCAATGAACTCATCGCGAACGCCGACGATCATCGTAATGCAATATAAAATAACAAATCGTGTATAATATACGCTCATGTAATACTTTTTACACTCCGTTCACCCACATGTCGAGAATATGGCATCTAGCACGGACAAGCCGATAATTGGTATAAGGTTTCCTATCTGCGTCCATCTGCGGACATGATGTTGTGATAGCCAGTGTAGGTACATCGCACACGGGAAGCGGATGAAAATATTCGGTCGATATAACATTTTACACATTATTTTATTCGGCGGACGGTGCAGTTTTTCAGTAGGTAGTTAGATCTCGCACGGAGTCGATGACCAGAAAGATAAAAAAGAATATCATATTATATATGTATTGTACGATTATGTGTAGGTACGATATTATGAACATGTACCTACATAACATGACATATATCTACCTACTTGATACACACGCGTTTTTTTTTTCATTTAACGTAAAGACCGCGGCAGCTCTGGTCATTGGTC
>NW_021770387.1:19621-21712 GCF_005508785.2 Acyrthosiphon pisum | reverse complement strand
CGCAAGTGGCTATAAATTATGTATCAAAAAAAAAATTTTAAAATATTGATTAAAACAAAAGTTATTCCAAAAGTCAGTTCTATCTGTTACACCTAGACTTAAACTTGTAATAATTAGAAGGATTTAAATTTCATTGTACAAATGAAATTTTTTTTTAAACGTAAATAAGTTTACAATTGCAGTATGACCCGGACTGAGAATTTCGTGAAGATGTGCGATAGGGTTTCCTCTGGATATTTTTAACGATTTCTGTGCATTCGGTTAGGATGCGCTTAATAGTTAGTTGGACACCACGGGTAGAGCATTTGGGTGGGTCGTCATTAGATGGCGACGAGTTGGTGAGGTGTGGCCTATTCTGAGACGATTTATAATTATTTCTAATACGCATTTTATTAGAAGGTATATATTATCGATATCCCAACGACTGATATTTTGTCAACAACACTATCGTCCAGAAATGGAATTCGAACATACGGTACGATACTATAGTTTATAATAGTATGCGGTCAATTTGAACGCTTGATGAAACATTAATAAAAAAAATATAATAATCTTAAGTATATCAATAGAATATAGCTATACAATATTATATTATTATGCATTCATTTCATTAGCTTGTTGAAAGTTATCCGAGAAGTTTATTACTTCCTTGACGCCTAATATTATATATTATTTTTAATTCGTACGAATAGATGATGAGACCGATACATAAAATATAAATATATACGATGGCTATAACATCGGACTAACGTAAAAAACACTTAACATTTTATAAATATTTTTGACACTACAGTGCATCGTAAATATCAATTAACGAACAAAACAATATACATTCTTTAAAATGTTCTCTAAATCGATAGTTAAAAAAACATAATATTACCAACATTAAAAGAATGAATTATTATTCGAAAATAAAATGTATTTTTTACTATAAAACTTTAAACAACAAGACGTTCGTTCTTAAACGCAGTATCTAATATACTTACGTAAAAAGTGAACTGAAGAATATTTCGTAATTCTGAGCAGTAAAATGTATATATTAATTCGTCCAGGAAATATTAGCATAGAATAGATAAATAGTAGATAAAAAAATGGTTATATATTATATCTAGATATAGTTTTACAGCCGACAGACCGTTCACTGTTCGGTTTCTCGAATTCATATTTTTTTTAATGCGTTTGATCCTAATTTAGTTTTGAAAGATTACACGGGATATGTTGTTTATTGTAAACAAAATAAACATAATATTCTCTGAATCCAAATGTGCCTACCTATTTATGTTTATAAGTATTATAGACATGATATAGTGATACGGTGTTATTTCAACCAAAAAAAAAAATAGTTTTCCGAGTGGATCTTCGATAAAAAAATGAGAAACATTTAATTTAAATAATTGAATCAACACAACATTTTTGTAAACCAACAAAATCGTTATACAATTTTAAACGGTTTTCTGAATGGATTTTTGATTGAAAATCATAAAAAAATTAAATTTAATTAATCGAATCAACACAACATTTTTGTAAACCAACAGAATCGTTAAAAAATTTTTGTTCCATCAGACTTTGTAGTTATTTATTTTTAATTTCATCATTTATTATAGCATTATTGTTATGACTCGAAAAAAGTTTAATAACTTATACAACATTTTATTGCTTTATCTTGACCATAAAACCGCCGCTCGTGGAGGTAAGTACCTACCATTTTACTAATTATTTAAAATTTAAATCGACGTATTTGAAGGAGTGATGTTATATAATTTGTTAACGATAAAAACGTGAGATAAACGATTAATATAAAAGTGAATATAATAATATGCTGACATGTCGAAAATCAAAAATATCGTTTTCGTACAACATGGAATAACAAACTATACACATTTTTTTTTTTTTGTTGCGTGTAATATTATTAGTTATATTATTATTGTTAAACTGTATTTGATCGGAAATAATAAACACGCTATGTAATTTTATTGGACAGTGAATATCAATTATATTATAATTATTGTACACGCACTTAAGCTATATAATAAGTGCATAACAGTATCGTAAAAAATTACTGTCGAGAACGGACGAATATATAAATAAGGT
>NW_021770387.1:17848-19521 GCF_005508785.2 Acyrthosiphon pisum | reverse complement strand
CAGCGGAAGGGACGGCATTCTGTATAGGAGGCTGTTGAGACAGAGCGTGTTGTGCGGAGGTGGTAGTCTCGAGCGCTTGTAACCTTTCGGTTAACGCGTGAACCGCTTCAAACAACTGATTGTACGTTGGAGCTACCGGTGTCGGATTCTCACCCGGCATCGTGTGGATGGATGTAAACACTGGCGAAAACGAACTTGATATCGTCGCGTTGCGGTCGCGATAACGATTGCGAAAAACGGCGCACTTGGTCACGGTAACGGTTGCGATAAACGGCGCACTCAGTCGCGGTAACGATCGCGATAAGAACTAACCTCCAAAATCGCAGGATCGAACTTTGAACCGCAGCAGCGCGTAAAACACGTGAGTACGTGAGACGGATTTCACAAACGCGTGACTTTTCGGCACTCGGCGATTTTCGTGGATGCGTTACTTTCGGCCCGAAGCGAGTGACACGAAACGACCACGCGGAATTGTCGATAAAACAGCACAACGGATACGATCGACTCCTTGCATTCAAGGAGTCGTATCCCACTTCTGATTTGAAAGAAATAAAATATACAGGGTTGTCAGGATTAAATAAATTAAATCAATATTACTTATTAAGTATCACTACGATTTATTGATTAAAAACGCGGAACGTCGCCGAAGCGTAAAACTAATTTGTTTAGTTGTGATAGCCAGTTTAAATATACATGGTTATATCCTAACTCTTTCACTGGTAATTTAATAAATAATTAATAATTAAAGGCGATGTAAAATATATAGAAATAAAACAAATGATATTTTAATAGTGGACTGTATAAATGTATTGCATATAAGTAGGAAAATATGATGTACACGAGAGCACCTTAAATGATATGTTAGTCCTACCAAATAATAATACATATAATAATTGATCAACAAATCACAAACATGAGTGTGATAATAATAATATTCTAAACATAAGCACACGGTGTTGATATCAACAACCGCTACAATACGATAAAAATGATAATCTAATACATAATGATAATACGGAGTGATACGTCTGACCTGGTCGTTGATCGGCTGCCCCATACGACGTGTCGACGAATGCGATGTCCTCCAATCAAGTATACATACGGCGGTTTACATCACAATGAACCAAACAATATAATAGTTGACCAAGCGTATGTCACGTAATGCGCGTATAACAACTACCAGTTAGTTAACGCGAATAATCAAATCCATGTGCGCAACAGCCAGTAACGGCGACAACACAAACACGTGCGCAACTGCCAATAACGGCGACAACACAAACATATGATCGACCGCGTAACGCCCACGATGTCCGGAGAAAAACTCGCGGATGAACGGCAGTGACAAATATTAGCATGCCATATCGTGCGCACTCGGGAATACACGTATTCACGGCCGTATACGGAACACACAACAACACGTGACAAACGAATAATAGACGGTTAAAATTGCGTTACATTAGCGTGGCGTGAAAAGCTCGGTAACGACACACGTACGCGTACTGGTCCAACGGTAAAAACGGTTCGTGAGCGAACGCGACGATGTCCCGCCGATAAGGTTGGCGCATGCGTAACCGGAACCGGGTTATAACTCGAATTCGAAATGACTAGACGCCCTCTAGTTGAACTTAGTCCGAACTATCCTCCCCCGCTTTGAAAGGGTGCTTTCAAAGTAA
>NW_021770387.1:16102-17748 GCF_005508785.2 Acyrthosiphon pisum | reverse complement strand
TGTGTAGTAGTCCGTGATAATAACCCACGGTAATATAACTATTAACTATTGTTATATGATAAAACCACACTACAACAAACTATTTGAAAAGACACGAGCGTATAAAAAGTATAAAAAGAACCTTCTCCTTTCTTCCGTTTTTTTTTATCCGCGCTTCAAATATTTAGCTTAGTAGTTATGTAATATGTGTAGCTAAGTAGCTTAGTAGCTTTTGCTCGGTCGCCTCTATCCATGATCGCGATGTAGAGAAGAGAAGGTGATAACACTCCGCGAAAAAAGTGGCACAATTTTCTTCTTTAAATCGTGGCCCGTGGGTATGATCATAATATTATGATGTGAATTGGGATTGGAAGTGGCGATTTTCTGTCTTTGTCTAACACACGTGCAACATAGCATGGATTATAGTATGGGACAATATTATAGACGTGTTCTATTTCCAACGTACCGATTAATCGAAATAATGAGGCAATAAGAATTCTGAAAACAGATTTGAATTTGTCGTCAAGTCTATTTAGTCATGACTCATGGTCAAGTCTACTTATATCGACTTTCCCACATTTTTGATATTATTCACCCAAAATCATAAAAACGATATATTTAAGAAGAGTAATTAAAAAATTGATGTATTTCAATTTTTGGAGAAGTAAATGTAGTATGTACCTTATCAATTTATCATGCCTCACAGAATTATTGAGAATATTCAATATATACTATATATATATATATATATATATATACAAATTATATAGGTATCATCACAGTTGTACTAGTTTTGCATAGTAGATACGCATCTTCTTCACCTCCGGCCTATATCGCAGTTCTCCACTTCTCATTGGTTGATTTTGTTCTATGTTATATATGAATGTAAATTATTTACAGCCAATAAGAAGTGGAGAATTACGATATAGGCGAAGTAAATAGCGGAGGATGCGTATCAAAATTATGTGATGATATAGGTACCTATATAATTTGTCATGCTATATAGGTATAGTCCGTGTTTATTGTTTATATATGTACGTCCGTGTCCGTGACCCACATAGATAATAAAGAATTATCTTTATTATCTATGGGTGACCCACCATGATGAATTCTATGATATAGAGGAGATTAGTCGTTACGTCACAATCTATAATGATAACGCGTCTGGTTCCAAACAAACCGTTATCACGGTTCATTCCATAAGAAATGCATTGCCCGTTTATTTTTTTTTATTCATTTGGTTTTTTAATCCTTTTAAATTGTTTTATTACTTTTTAAACTGATCTTGTAGTTTTGTGTGCATATTGAAATATATATTTAACCAATATTTATGTAGGTAGATTCACTTTTATATTTAAAACGTATGCCCTAAAGCAAGCATGTCAAACGCCTTGAGGACTCTGTTCACTTTTTTCGATCGATTTGCATAGTTTTCTGTTCAATATTTTTGGCCCAGTTGTGAGTTGATACAATATGTTTGACATGCTTGGTCTTAAGTTCGATATAACATATAATAATACTTAAATGGTATACATTATATTATTATATTCATTAGTGTTCAAATTATTGATTATTTATCACAAAAAAATTTAATTTTACTTATTTTATTTACTCTATAGTGTTAGAATTTGGTTGGCACTTTAACTTTTAATATGAATAACACAAAA
>NW_021770387.1:12847-16052 GCF_005508785.2 Acyrthosiphon pisum | reverse complement strand
TCTCCATGAATCATCATAATTTGAAGCTAATGGTGAAATTTTTTTTTGCATATTTCTGCATATTTAAGGGTTATTGCATATTTTTGCATATTTTGGCAAAATTCAAAATTTATTGCATATTGAAGCGAAAATTTAAAAAAATGTATAAAATAATATTTTGTCAAGTAGAAAAATTAAAACTAAATTTCATAGTCACTAAATAATAATTTATATATATTATATTTATTTATAACATTATAAGATAAATAAATAATCGATTACGACGTAAACTTAATAGCTTTTGCTGTGTCGGTCGGTTATCGACATACCACTGGGCACTAGGTTACATCGTTTGTCGTTGTCTGTAAATAGTGAATATGCCGAAACTTGAAATGTATATGATTATTAATTTAAATAATAAATACAATTTTTAAAATAAATTAAGTTGTTCAGAAAATTTCCTAAATTTTTTTTTTTTAGGCGTTAAAGTTATTATTATTATAAGTTTTATTGTACATTTTAAATTAAATAAAAAATTCTTGAATATTTTTTACATATTTTTATGATTTTGACTGCATATTTTTACATATTTTCATGATTTTTACTGCATATTTTTTGCATATTTTCATGATTTTTACTGCATATTATATGGCATATTTCGATACTTTTAAGTGCATAAAAATCTGCGCTCTAGTTATAACGATACGTAACGCTGAATAGAACTAGTATTTCTCACAAGTAACAATGTAATAATTTTTTATAAAATAAGCTCAAGGGGGGGGGGGGGTATTTACCCTATTACCTTGTAACGATGCAGAATTACCATTATAATTAATTGTAATGAAATATGTGTCGCCATCTATACACGCGCCAATGCGCGAACCAAAACTATTAAACACGCGCCGCCGTAACTACAGGAATACCTACTCATGCTACCAACTTGTCACTGTAACGACTTATTTAAGCACATTGAACGATGTAAGTTAAAGCTATACAACGCTCTTAACACGCCAAACATATAAAGAAGTACCAAAGAAGTTGAATTAAGAAGAAAACACGTATTACATCCAGAAAACCAATGACACAATGACGCCGCATAGAGTGCGCGCCGTTACGCAGGTTTTCCGACCGTCAACACTTCCAGCGACTTTATGGAAAACAACCACGACAGCCCGTAAAACTGTCATAACCATCATCTTCCCCAGAAGATTACACCCTAATTACATGTAGCCGCCCACAGGGTAGAGAATCTACAACATACAGAAACATAATGAAAGTAATTACCTACAACAAATCCATACAACACACCACCCGTAGTGCAAACATGGCATAAATATGAGCCAGCACGGTCAATGGAATCACCAGTTCAACTCATCAGATCGCATCGCATTGTATCGACACGCCGTTTCAACTTACCGCCTTTTTTAGTAGTGTGTAACTTCAAACCGCCTTCTCCCGCAAAGCCCTCTCCCTATACTCGCAGTGTGAGTGGTGGTACGCCTCAAAACGTACTGTTCAAGCCACTCACACTTAACAGTAGACGGAGAGGAAGATCCCCCCAACACTCTCGCTAGGTATCGGTGGTGGTACGCCTAAGAACGTACTGTTCAAGCCCCCGGTACCCAGTTGCAGTAGTCGTTGTTTGTCCCCGTTGCCGCCGCCGCCGCCACGACGAGCGCGCCGCCGCGACCGGTAGACTCGCATTACCGTCCCACCGCGTGTTACCGTTACGATCTTCGCTACGCCAAGCGCCGTTATCACGCCGCGTGTCATATTATTATTGCCGCCGCCACTACGAGCGCGCCGCTGTAATCTCATATCAGTCCGTTGCCGTATTACCGTTGTTGTTGTCGGCGTGCACGTATCGCAGACGTATTGACGGTACGCACGACAACCAACGCATGATACCACATTGATACATATCAATATCGTCAACCACGTTGGAACCAGTCGACGAGGAGAGTGCAGTACCTGTACCCCGATGACGAGTCAAGCCACCGCCCGGGAACATTTTGTATCGTTGTCATCCAGCACCACCAACAGAGTAGGCTACCATTGGACACAACATACACGTATTCTGTCTCTTACTTTCACGGTCCACGTGAGTCTTTAAATATTGTAATTTATCATCACACATTTAAATAAAAACCATATCTGTAGCTCAACAGAGCATAATATGTATGTTAAAAGAAAATACTGTACAACAAAACTGAATAAATTAATTATTTTGAACTGAAATAAAATATCTGTAGCTCAACAGAGCATATGTAAATGAAAAGAATATATTGTAACACAATTAAATAAATATGATAATTCTTTTCAAAATGCAAGAATAAAAAAACACTATATATATTAAACAAAAACAACCGGTGTTTTGCATTCTTACATGCCCTAAAGCAAGCATGTCAAACGCCTTGAGGACTCTGTTCACTTTTTTCGATCGATTTGCATAGTTTTCTGTTCAATATTTTTGGCCCAGTTGTGAGTTGATACAATATGTTTGACATGCTTGGTCTTAAGTTCGATATAACATATAATAATACTTAAATGGTATACATTATATTATTATATTCATTAGTGTTCAAATTATTGATTATTTATCACAAAAAAATTTAATTTTACTTATTTTATTTACTCTATAGTGTTAGAATTTGTTGGTATTTAACTTTTAATATGAATAACACAAAAATCTCTAAAATGTACCTACTTATATTTTTTAGGTACTTTAAAACATGGCATCGATAATTAAGATCCATAAAATAATTGAATTTATTAGTGATCCTAATGTTATTGCTAAAGGTGAAAACCATTTTGAAAGTGGAAATGTCCACACTTGTAATTTTGTTTTGGGAATTTTAAAAGGAAATGTACATTCTAGCATGAAAAATAAATTAAATGATGTTGAGGTGAACTTAGTTTTTATTTATTGATTTAGATTTCATTTAGTTGTGCAATTACTAATGTAAAGTTAGTTGTGCCTCTATCATTTTACTAAATTTTAAATTATATTATAGATTTACAAGATTTTATTTTCTTAATATTTCAGATTTGTATAAAGAATAATTCTGTAGAATATGCTAAATGCTCATGTGCAGTTGGACTAACTAAATGTAGCCATATGATGGCTTTATTATTACATGCCCATAAACACATCTCGGTTACTGACGCTGAATGCTCTTGGAGAAAGAAAAGAAAAGTAGATGATGATAATGTAAAATCTATCGAT
>NW_021770387.1:7718-12747 GCF_005508785.2 Acyrthosiphon pisum | reverse complement strand
GATCTCTACCCAGATAATTTCTCCATAATTAAAAATACTAACTGCGATTTAAAAAAACTATGTTTTGAAAAGCTTAAACTAAGTAACCATATAGTAGGATTTTCTTGGTTACTGAAACCTGAACCTATTAACCATTCAAATGACATAGTAAATTTAGCACCATTAGAGTCCGTACTATTTTCAAAAGAATTTGAATGTGCAATTAATAAAAGAGAATTTATTTCTAATTTATTTAAATTAGACCAGAATAAAATAGAAAAAATAGCTAAATACACAACCGGCCAATCAGAAAATATAAAATGGTCTCTTTATAGACAGTATAGAATTACTGCAAGTAATTTCCACAAAGTTCTGAAAAGCATTAATGGAAACAAATTTCCACCATCTTTATTTAAAACACTTTTAGGCAATTACAATCTAAATTCAGTACGATCTATCCAATGGGGTAAAAATCATGAAGAAGTGGCATTAAATGAATTTAAAAACAAATATAAAATTGATGTTATATCTACTGGTATTTGGATTCATGAAGCAGGAGTAATAGGTGCAAGTCCTGACGGACTTGCTACTATAAATAATAAAAAATATTGTGTTGAAATCAAATGTCCATTTAAATATCGCAATCAAGATTTAAAACAGTGTTTGTCAGAAAACTCAGATTATATAATAAACTTTGATACAGATATAAATAATTATAAGTTAAATATAAAACATGAGTATTTTAATCAAATACAGGGTCAAATATATTTAACTAAATCTGAAGGTTGTATTTTAATCATTTGGACCACTAAGAGTATTGTAGCTGTGGAAATCGAAAAAAATATTAACTGGGTAACAAATATTGACAGTTTGAATGATTTTTATTTTTCCGTTTACATTCAATGGTTATTAAAAAACAATACAAATACAAATTAAACATTAAACAATTTTATTATTAAAATATCATATTATAATCTAATAATACAATATATATAAATATTACTCTTTACTTAATATACTATTGTAATTTTAATCATACTATACTATGTTGTCAACATTTTTTTGTTATATAATATACTTACTTTAATTATTACATTATAAAAGAAATTAATCTTCAGAAATATATAATTGGTCTATTTCTTTTATTAAAGGATTTCTAAAATTTACCAATGCTGAACATAATTGAAAAACAATTGAAGCTTTTACATACAAGCATTTAGGAATATGGGACAAAATATGGTACTCTTTTAACCTTTGTATTGCACGTTCCACATGAATCCGAGCTCTTGCAATATTTTTGGTTTTTACAACTTCACTCGGAGTAAATTGAGGTGAAACTAAAAATGGTGGAATATTTAAGTTAACTCCACTAGGAAGAAGATCAGATATAAGAAAGCCTTTATCAGCAAGAATTAGATCACCTGGTTGAAATATATTTAAAACTCCACAATCAGCTACAATTTTTTTATCTGAAATGGATCCCGGATAAAGTTTACTCGCAAAAGTTATTACCCCATTGGGTGCTATACCAATTAATCCTTTGAGAGTATTTCTATGTTTGTAATTACTGTAAGTCAACTTTTGTTGATCTAATTGTTTTGGTATATCACAAGATACCTCAGTACAGTCAATAATCATACGGCAATTTTGGAAACTTTGAAAACAATTAGGTAAACAAAGTTGATTTTTAAGTTGAGATGGAACATTGTCCATGAGTGACTTGAATAATATATCATGTAATAAAATTATAAAAGTTAAAGTAACATTAGATACAGTTGATGGACTGGTATTAAATCTAAAAGCTAAGTCTTTATGACCTAAGTTTAATTTTAATTTCATTAGAGTCATAAGTATTTGATCTTTTAATGAAAAGCACGTGACATTCCAACCTAAGTAATAATTAAATGTAACATTTGAACATAGTGTGTGAACTATTTCAAACATATCTTCACTTAATCCAGTGTAATACTGAAACATATTATCATTTTTTGAAATTGAATGATGACCAAATGGATGTCTTTTTAAGATCTCAATTTCTTTTTTCATGTCTTCGTTTTCCTTTTTCAAAAAATAACATTCAACATTTTTCTCCAGAATTGTATTTTTTTCAAAAATTAAATCAGCACTTTCAGTATTAGGTTCTTCATTAATAATTGGATCACTTGCAGCAGTATTATCACATTGTTCTTCTTCATTACATCTTACTGTTTTGGTTCTAAATTATAAATTAATTTGGACTATATTATTATTACTAGCTGACCCTGTGCACTTTGTTGCCCTTAAAAAATGACATCCCTTTATAGTTATAATTGTTATTTAACTTCAAGGCTAAAATGCACTTTACCACGCCCCTCACAAATTAAAATTTTTTTTTTTAAGCATTTTAGCCTTGAAGTTAAATAACAATTGTAACTATATAATATTTTTATATTTGATTTTCTTATTTTTTCAAAATATATTATGTTGGTAGGTATAAACTATTAAGATGAAACTTAATATGCTGTTCATACAGTCCTTGGTATTGAGGTAGAAGCACCAAATTTTACTTTTTGCAGTTTAATTATGATCAAAAGAGCCATACGCCATCTTCCAATTTTGTTTAACATAATCACAAATCAATGGAAAACTATGCCTATAATTATACCACTAAATAAGTTTCACCATAACTATTTAGTGGTATAATTATTGTTATAGTTTTCCACTGATTTGTGATTATGTTAAACAAAAGAGGAAGATGGTGTTTGGCTCTTTTTTTCGGTACATTTGTTCGACTCTTTCTGCCAGCTCATCTTGATCATAGTCTTGCCTATCGTTGCAATTCACGATTGAATGCATCATGCGGGGGCTTCCAACATGAGTAGCTGAGAGAATGGTCAAACAACCAATGTTGGCCGCGTCTCCTCACGTATGTGGATGTACTCGTCTGAAGATAAAAATATTATCTAGGCAATCACATAGGCATTTATTGATACTTTAATTTTGATTTGAGTTACGAGCATTTTAAAGTTTAAATATTTTACATAGCTATAACTCATTTAAAAATTAAAATATCAATAAAAGGCTATGAGATGTCCTAGATAATATTATTATGTTTAAGTTTGATAATAAGTAAATTTACTCTACATATAGTTAAAGTAGTTAAAATCAAAATAACCTTTTACGTTTTTCGGGGGAAACAAAACGATTTATTTTGTTTTCATTCCAAGCAAATATAGACGGACTATTTTCTTTCAAACCATCTTTAAAATGGCAACTACACAAACGACTATTATTTGATGGAATAGAATCTGCCCTCCTAATAAAACAATTATAATAATATCATTATAGTAATAATAGAATAAATAACACAATAATATAATAAACAATAAAGCTTACCTAACTAAATTCGCCCAAGAATTTCGTAGTGCCACATCTGTCGGAAAACGAAAAAAAGAACACGATTCTCGGACAGAATTGTGTGAACACTGGGGTGCCCAGCAGTTGACCATGATTAAAATACCTCGAGTTTCTTATGCAAAGAAAACTTTAAGACCAGTTTAAAAAGTAAAAAAACAATTTAAAAGGATTAAAAAACCAAATGAATAAAAAAAAATATACGGGCAATGCATTTCTTATGGAACGAACCGTGATAAACGGTTTGTTTGGAACCAGACGCGTTATCATTATAGATTGTGACGTCACACTAATCTCCTCTATTACTGGTTTTATAATTTCTGGTAATTATAGTCCAAGACGTATAATATACATAGAGATAAGCTAAGTTTTCAAGAAAAATATGTAAAAATCAAGAAAAAATAACCAAATAGGGGGAAAAGAAATAAAAAGCATATTTTGTGGAAAAAAGCAAAAAAAAGTTTACTTCATTAAAATCAGAACGATTAAAAACGTATTTATATATAAGAATTATCTTTCTATCACACTTCCCTCAAAAGAAGCATTGGCTACAAAATCCGAGCCCTACTTATAGCAATTGTACCAGTTGGCAGTTGCCCGCATAATATTATTACCGGGATTTGTGATAGAATCATAAATCAATTCGACAATGCAATATAATATTATTAAAACAAAATAAACAATGCATGACATTTTTTTTTCTAAATAAAAGCTGTTAACCACTAGATTTAAAACTTGGTTGACCGGCGCCTTTCGAAAATTGCAGGGGCAGCCCAGGCACCCTAGGCACCCACCGTAGACACGCTTATGTAGACACTCAAACATGGTTTTCGACTTTACACTTTTTACATAAGAAAAAGCACTGGATATGCGCGATGGCACATACCACTCTATCCGCCGCAGGCGGATTGCATATTTTGGTTTTGTCTTAGACGGGTGATGACTGACTGACTTTGACTTTCGAATTTACATTTTTTTACACATACAAAAACGCACGGGATAGTATAATTGAATTGCCGATTTTAATGGGCCATGGGAGTTTTCTAGACACTGAAACTAGACTTTCAAACTTTTCCGCCTTAGAAACGAGACTACCACAGAGCCGGGCCTTATCACAAAATCACCTTCTATATGAGTGCGACATTTATAATTCGACTGTCTCCAAAATCGGTACTCACTTCCAACTAACACGGGGGAGCGGGTCTAACTATATTTTCCATTCTTCAGTCCCTACGCTACCAACGTGGTCGGCAATCCACCACAGGTGGATTGCATACCTGTCGATATACTGATTTACGCTTCACATTATGTCCGCGATTCGACGCAGTCGGATTGCCTACCTACCTATGTGATTTGATGACTGATAGCTAGACAATCGAATACACCTATCGACTCTACACTTTTGAATAACAGGAGATCGTATCCAGCCTACCCATTTACAAATTTACTCAATAGTACTGGTACTGGCCACTGGGTTGTTCTGCAATTACAATAAATTAATAACAAAAATAAAACTAATAAAAGGCGAGTCTGAGCATATACTTAGCCAAACATTAATAAAAATTAAGTAAGTAACACTAATACCAATTGTTTAGATATTAGCAATAGCTATGTACAGTTTTGTTCATAGACAATAATATTGAATAATGAATGAATA
>NW_021770387.1:2064-7668 GCF_005508785.2 Acyrthosiphon pisum | reverse complement strand
ATACACGCGGCGCGAGCGATCGGAACTTGCGTCGACATCGACGGCGAACGGGCGAAGCTCAATATTAATAATACAAAAAGACATCGCGTGGGCGATTATAAAACACAAAACAAATAGTATTATACTTTATAATAAATAATTGTTCGCATCGAATTTGATGGTGGACAATTCTCGATAAAAAAAACGACTATAATAACGAATATAAACTTTTTTTTTTAAAAAAAAACAACATTGGTGGCTTAAGGCCGGCCGAGCTCGTAGTCGTCGAGCCGTGCGGGTTAGGTTACCCACTACCTCACGCCTTCTAGCGGCTGACGGAATTGGACACCCGGTTGAATCTCGTCGTTGGGCGGTTTCTGGCTGTCACCCTCGTCGTCGGATTGATCCCGGTCGTTGACCTCGTCGTCGGATTGATCCCGATCGTAGACCTCGTCGTCTTCTTCCTCGGATAGGGGCTCGTCGGCGTCCCCTCCGTCGGGTGGTTTGGTGTCCTTCACTAGGGGTTGCGGCTCTGCTCCTGCGACGTATACGTTCCCGTCGTCGGTGGCGAGTATCTCGGCGAGTACGTCAGTCAACACGCGACTGTTGGTTTTGAAAACAATTTCGCCCGCTTGCTTCGAATAATTGACGTGTGGCAGGTCGAGCCACGTACGACCAACCAATACATCGACTGGTATCGAGTCGTCCGGCACAATCTTCAATTTGTGGTCGAACCCCATCACGTCGTCAATGGTGACGTTGGCGACACCTTCGCCGATTGTCGTCGCGCCTGGTTGATCGACATTTCCCACCGTATACAAGGGACAAACGGCATCGCGTACGGCGATTCCACACTCGCGGGCTATCGTCGAACGTATTAACACGGCGGAACTGCCCGAATCGATCGAACCGGACACGGGATGTCCGTTTACTATCACATTTTTCGAGAACGAATTTTTCGGCCTCATCCTCTCGATTACGTCAGCATGATACGCATGATCGGCCACGGACGCGTCTCCAGATCGTTCAGCAGTGATTTCCGAGCATCGGCCTCGAGTGTGCTGATTGGAGTTGCAGTTCGAGCACTTCATCGGTCGTCGTGGTTTCGGGCAATCCCTACTGATATGTCCCGTGCCACGGCAATTGAAACAATAAATCGTCGGACGTGTCGAAGAAACGTCCGTTTTTGGTTCGGATCTAAACGTCGACCATCCAGCGACCGCGCTGGATGTCGTTTTCGGCGGAACAGCGAGTACGACGTCAATGGGTTTTGCACTCGTCTATTCAGTAATGGACTCCTGGTTAAGGTCACTAGGTTTGGCAAACGTCGGGTCAACAGTCCCGAATCTTTCTTCGCGCTTCGCGCGCATACGCTCCCAGTCACGGATATCTGATAAGAGATCGTCGCGGTTGAAGTGAGTGCGACCGTAGACCCAGTCTGTGAGGGCTTGCGACCTCAGTCCCTCGATGACGTATTCCCGCGTATCGGCAAACGTCAGGTCGAGCGAGTGGCACAACCCGAGTTTCACGTAGAAATAGTCGATGGTGGGCTCGTTCTGCTCTTGAATTCGGGCTTCGAGTTCACGCCACAGATCGGCCTTGCGCACCGTGCGCACGAACGTGGTTTTGAACCTCTGGACGAAGGTGTCCCAATCCCGGAACTCTTCCAACAGGTACCAACTCCGTGCGGCCTGCGAAACGTGCGATCGGACGTATTGTAAGCGATGTCGCAATGGCCACTGGTTGACCTGAGCCATCCCGTCGACAGAGTTGATCCAGTCTTCCGCTTGGCTGCTCGACTCGTGTCCGGTGAACGACCAGATGGACGTTCCCACGTCCGGGAGTATGCGATAGTCGATTGAGGAAGCAGCGGAAGGGACGGCGTTCTGTATAGGAGGCTGTTGAGACAGAGCGTGTTGTGCGGAGGCGGTAGTCTCGAGCGCTTGTAACCTTTCGGTTAACGCGTGGACCGCTTCAAACAACTGATTGTACGTTGGAGCTACCGGTGTCGGATTCTCACCCGGCATCGTGTGGATGGACGTAAACACGGCGAATACGAACTTGATATCGTTGCGGTCGCGATAACGATTGCGATAAGCGGCGCACTCGGTCGCGGTAACGATTGCGATAAACGGCGCACTCGGTCGCGGTAACGATTGCGATAAGAACTAACCTCCAAAATCGCAGGGTCGAACTTTGAACCGCGGCAGTGCGTAAAACACGTGAGCACGTGAGACGGATTTCACAAATGACAAACGCGTGACTTTTCGGCGCGCGACCACGTGGAACTGTCGATAAAGCGGCACAACGGAATAACGGCTTTTTAGTGGAAAGAAACTGTATCGGCGACGGAGCGGACTTTCGCAAGTGCAAGCTTAACGGCGGATCCGATCGGCTCTTAAGACGTCAAGAGACGGATCCCACTTCTGATTTGTAAGAGATTAAATAAACGGGGGTTGTCAACATTACAAACTAAACAAATAATACTTATTAGGTATCAATACGATTTATTAGGCTAAAACGCGGAACGTCGCCGAAGCGTAAAACTATTTCAAAACACAAATAAAACAAAACGGCGGTTCGACCGAGAGCACACACGTTGTGCTCTACGGTATCGGCGAAACAGAAAGTGTTACGGCGGCGGAGACGTGCCGCTAGGTCGACCGACAGTGCTGCCCTGAGCGGACAAAAAAAAGATCGCTAACAATCGGCCTTCCTAACTTACGGTCCGTCCCCGGGCCGTTTACAAAATCGAAATTCAATAAATCAAAAAAAACATCACATAAATTTAAAATAATACACGCGGCGCGAGCGATCGGAACTTGCGTCGACATCGACGGCGAAGCTCAATATTAATAATACAAAAAGACATCGCGTGGGCGATTATAAAACACAAAACAAATAGTATTATACTTTATAATAAATAATTGTTCGCATCGAATTTGATGGCGGACAATTCTCAATAAAAAAAACGACTATAATAACGAATATAAACTTTTTTTTAAAAAAAAAAAACAACATTGGTTGGCTTTAACCGGCCGAGCTCGTAGTCGTCGAGCTGTGCGGGTTAGGTTACCCACTACCTCACGCCTTCTGGCGGCTGACGGAATTGGACTTCAGGTCGAATCTCATCGTTGGGCGGTTTCTGGCTGTCACCCTCGTCGTCGGATTGATCCCGATCGTAGACCTCGTCGTCGGATTGGTCCCGGTTGTTGATCTCGTCGTCTTCTTCCTCGGATAGGGGCTCGTCGGCGTCCCCTCCGTCGGGTGGTTTGGTGTCCTTCACTAGGGGTTGCAGCTCTGCTCCTGCGACGTATATGTTCCCGTCGTCGGTGGCGAGTATCTCGGCGAGTACGTCAGTCAACATGCGACTGTTGGTTTTGAAAACAATTTCGCCCGCTTGCTTCGAATAATTGACGTGTGGCAGGTCGAGCCACGTACGACCAACCAATACATCGACTGGTATCGAGTCGTCCGGCACAATCTTCAATTTGTGGTCGGACCCCATCACGTCGTCAATGGTGACGTCGGCGACACCTTCGCCGATTGTCGTCGCGCCTGGTTGATCGACATTTCCCACCGTATACAAGGGACAAACGGCATCGCGTACGGCGATTCCACACTCGCGGGCTATCGTCGAACGTATTAACACGGCGGAACTGCCCGAATCGATCGAACCGGACACGGGATGTCCGTTTACTATCACATTTTTCGAGAACGAATTTTTCGGCCTCATCCTCTCGATTACGTCAGCATGATACGCATGATCGGCCACGGACGCGTCTCCAGATCGTTCAGCAGTGATTTCCGAGCATCGGCCTCGAGTGTGCTGATTGGAGTTGCAGTTCGAGCACTTCATCGGTCGTCGTGGTTTCGGGCAATCCCTACTGATATGTCCCGTGCCACGGCAATTGAAACAATAAATCGTCGGACGTGTCGAAGAAACGTCCGTTTTTGGTTCGGACCTAAACGTCGACCATCCAGCGACCGCGCTGGATGTCGTTTTCGGCGGAACAGCGGGTACGACGTCAATGGGTTCTGCACTCGTCTGTTCAGTAATGGACTCCTGGTTAAGGTCACTAGGTTTGGCAAACGTCGGGTCAACAGTCCCGTATCTTTCTTCGCGCTTCGCGCGCATACGCTCCCAGTCACGGATATCTGATAAGAGATCGTCGCGGTTGAAGTGAGTGCGACCGTAGACCCAGTCTGTGAGGGCTTCCGACCTCAGTCCCTCGATGACGTATTCCCGCGTATCGGCAAACGTCAGGTCGAGCGAGTGGCACAACCCGAGTTTCACGTAGAAATAGTCGATGGTGGGCTCGTTCTGCTCTTGAATTCGGGCTTCGAGTTCACGCCACAGATCGGCCTTGCGCACCGTGCGCACGAACGTGGTTTTGAACCTCTGGACGAAGGTGTCCCAATCCCGGAACTCTTCCAACAGGTACCAACTCCGTGCGGCCTGCGAAACGTGCGATCGGACGTATTGTAAGCGATGTCGCAATGGCCACTGGTTGACCTGAGCCATCCCGTCGACAGAGTTGATCCAGTCTTCCGCTTGGCTGCTCGACTCGTGCCCGGTGAACGACCAGATGGACGTTCCCACATCCGGGAGTATGCGATAGTCGATTGAGGAAGCAGCGGAAGGGACGGCGTTCTGTATAGGAGGCTGTTGAGACAGAGCGTGTTGTGCGGAGGTGGTAGTCTCGAGCGCTTGTAACCTTTCGGTTAACGCGTGGACCGCTTCAAACAACTGATTGTACGTTGGAGCTACCGGTGTCGGATTCTCACCCGGCATCGTGTGGATGGACGTAAACACGGCGAATACGAACTTGATATCGTTGCGGTCGCGATAACGATTGCGATAGCGGCGCACTCGGTCGCGGTAACGATTGCGATAAACGGCGCACCCGGTCGCGGTAACTATTGCGATAAGAACTAACCTCCAAAATCGCAGGGTCGAACTTTGAACCGCGGCAGTGCGTAAAACACGTGAGCACGTGAGACGGATTTCCTAAACGACAAACGCGTGACTTTTCGGCGCGCGACCACGCGGAACTGTCGATAAAGCGGCACAACGGAATAACGACTTTTTAGTGGAAAGAAACTGTATCGGCGACGGAGCGGACTTTCGCAAGTGCGAGCTTAACGGCGGATCCGATCGGCTCTTAAGACGTCAAGAGACGGATCCCACTTCTGATTTGTAAGGGATTAAATAAACGGGGGTTGTCAGGATTACAAACTAAACAAATAATACTTATTAGGTATCAATACGATTTATTAGGCTAAAACGCGAAACGTCGCCGAAGCGTAAAACTATTTCAAAACACAAATAAAATAAAACGGCATCATCACATGGAATCGAGCATGGAAGTCACACAATATTTATACAACATTGGTAAAATACATCACATTTGTGTAAATAATTTAATTTTTAAACTAAATTTTTTATGAAATTTTTTGTGCTCTAATAAGTAAAAACCTTATAACCTTATTAATTAATTATAACAACATCAAAGTCCCAATCATGACATCAAACATAATCATCAAGTATTTTAAATATGTCAATTGCATTAGTAAAAATTATTGTAATATATTCTGAGTGGTGAATAAGTTAGGTTTTAGACC
>NW_021770387.1:0-2014 GCF_005508785.2 Acyrthosiphon pisum | reverse complement strand
AACGGCTTTTTAGTGGAAAGAAACTGTGTCGGCGACGGAGCGGACTTTCGCAAGTGCAAGCTTAACGGCGGATCCGATCGGCTCTTAAGACGTCAAGAGACGGATCCCACTTCTGATTTGTAAGCGCTTAAATAAACGGGGGTTGTCAACATTACAAACTAAACAAATAATACTTATTAGGTATCAATACGATTTATTAGGCTAAAACGCGGAACGTCGCCGAAGCGTAAAACTATTTCAAAACACAAATAAAACAAAACGGCGGTTCGACCGAGAGCACACACGTTGTGCTCTACGGTATCGGCGAAACAGAAAGTGTTACGGCGGCGGAGACGTGCCGCTAGGTCGACCGACAGTGCTGCCTGAGCGGACAAAAAAAAGATCGCTAACAGTCCTATTCACAATTCATCCCAGAGGAATTTGGTGACATTAAGTTGTTCAGAATGTCATGATGCTGCATATTAATAGCAGCTTTGTTTGTAGCTCCTTGATCACTAACTAATACAACAACATGCAACCCTGTTTAATGCACTGCTTGAATCACATTTTTTATTTGGTTTGACAATCGGGCTACTGGTGGTGCCCTTGCAAAAAGTATAAGATATGAGTTGCTTATATTTTTTAATCACGCCACGAATCATAAATACCAAGCTGTGGTCAGAAAAATGTAGGGTCCTTCCTATACCATATTGTCTTTGAAACTAGTTATCATGCAGTATTGTGATCATAAGTTAAATTTGGGTCCAGACTGACCTCGTCGAATAAAATTGCACACAGTTTTTGTCTTAACTTTGTACTTAACTTTATATATCGAAAAAAATTATAATTAGGTAGGTCAGTGTACAGGGCCGGCGCTATACATTTTTTTAGGGCGGAGGGGGGGGGGGGTGTATTCACTATAATTTGCCGACTGAAAATTAAGTGATTTGCTGACCATACTATTCTACATACTCAATGACTCACGTAATTTACATACAAATAAATTTTTTAATAAATACATCTAACTTGTTCGTCTCACGAAAACAGGATATTTATATCGTTATTCATTGAGATACTATCCAATGAATTAATAATATCCCCAATTAGGTTTAATAAGTACTAAGGGGCCTCGCTACGGTCATTATTTAAAGGGCTACATTTAGGCTAATCTTGTCATAGCCATCCGAGATCTATGTGTTAGTTGTAAATGATTATTAGTGTGAGTGAAATCATATGAGGATATCGTCTCTCGTACACGCATAACATGTCAATAACTCGATCAGTGCTGCAACTTGGTACATATTGGCGGGTGTGCGACCAACTATAAAGGGCCCAGGTACAGAGGCACATCAATGTGTGGAAGGGGGGGAAAATCTCCCCTCCCCCCGAATACGATTCAGACACCTCCAAAAAATATTCCTTATTTATTTAGATGTAAGCCGCTTATAGGTTATTTTAAATTAATAGTTTTGTTAGGTGGGCTGTATAGCTCCCCCCAAAAATTTAACCCTAGTTGAGACCATCTTCATGCACCAATAGGTCATTACATATTGCTTGTTGTTTTTAGCTATATACATTATGTTATGTGGTTAATATAATATTCACTGCTATTCTGCTTACAGATAGGTGAAGAGCTTTGAACACATATAGGTGAGGACTGAGGAGCAGTGATAGCGGCAGTTAAAAACATTTATTTTCTTTCTTTTCCCAATTTAAATGCAATAAACATTTAAATTGGGAATCAGCCGTCACAACGTAGCAAAATTAAGAAATTCGAGAATATTAAATTATTATTTTCATTATTTTGTTATAACTTTGGTTAGGACTTTGTTTTATTTCATAATAAATAATAATTATTATTATTCTAATGTATTCATTAGTTTCTATTTTTTGATAAAATAATAAGATAGTAAGAACCACTTTGTGAAACACATTTGTAATAAAATATATTATTAAACACTATCTTCATGAAAACACATATATTAACACATAATATATAATTTATAAAATAATAAATAATAAAAAAAAAAACAAT
>NW_021770386.1:31755-31916 GCF_005508785.2 Acyrthosiphon pisum | reverse complement strand
TTTAACATAAATTATTTTTTTTTAAAGTATAAATAATAATATTATGTCCCACATTGTAATACAGATAAGTAACATGAGTTCTTAGTAAAAAATAGTTGGGGTGTCTGTGTTCCAAGTTGTAAAACTGCATACAATTAAAAAAAATAAAACTAAAAAATACT
>NW_021770386.1:24312-31655 GCF_005508785.2 Acyrthosiphon pisum | reverse complement strand
CGTTTTTATATATTTCAACTCACGCATACCCGATAACGGTCTAGGAGTAACTGATAAAGTGACACTATTCTTGTTATACATAGGATATTTTCTTATCAAAGGAAAAGTGACACTAGTGCACTCAGGTGGACAATTTTTAAATTACAAAAGTGTCGTTTTTACACAATAAAATGTGCATCTTGTTTTATTACTATGTATAAAAAACCCAAAATTGTCAATTTTTGACTTGTGTCGTTTTTCTTCCGGATGAGCGAAATAATATAAACAATTATGCACACCTGACAGTATAACAGATTTACTTCCTACGGTGTCTGTGGTTGAGGTTTTTTCCAGCATTAAACATTCATTTGGTACACTTGATGTTTTCTTACAATCAACATTACCGGTATCATATCCATGGATACCTTGAAATTAATTTATAAACAATGTTATAGGTACCTATGTTTACTAAAAACTATGCTAGAACACATAATATAAACAATTATGCACACCTGACAATGCTACACTTGTAGCTTCTACAGCATCTGTATTGGAATTTTCATTCAGTGTTAAACCATTATTTTGTACAACTGTTTTCTCAAAATAAATGTTGCTCTCATCATACTCACCGATACCTTGAAATTAATTTAAAAACACGGAATTAAAGAATTTTTACTAAAAGTTTGCTAGAACTAATTATATGAACAATTATGCTCACCTGAATTTACTACGGTTTTACTTTCTGGAGATTTTTCAATCTAGTCAACAGTAGCATTCTTAATAATGGTATTCAAATATTTTTTCAGATTTTCTTTATCTTTATAATTAACATATTAGATTATTTTAAATGTCTAACTAACTAATATTTTCAATGTAAATTTAACATTTATCAATCAACTGTATAAATTAATAAATAAAATTCTATATGCTAAATGTCCCAAACAACTATAGGTAGTTACTACAGATTCGTAAATTAAAAAAATGACACATTTTTTTTGATTTATTGAGTGACGAGTTGTGCTAAGTTTTTAATTCTTCAAAGATAAATATAATAGTAAATAAATCATTACAAAATGGCCAATAGATGTCTCAAAAAACCAAAAATTAAATAAGATTAAGACTTCACAGAAAAGTTTGGGTATAGCCACATAGGTACCTACATAGATTAATAAAATGCTAATGTTCTCAATTTTTATTCTGATTCTTAAATTATACACTACATAAAAATTCACCTAAAAATACTTACTCCCACTTTTCATTATTTTCGCCTTGTAGGACTTCTTGTCTTTCCACTTAACCATACATACATTTCCAATCGTTTTATTCTTTATCGTTTTTGAAGGGCAAATATAAAAAATGTCATCATCAATGTATTGTACAAGTGTCCATTCTGTGGAGTAAATAAAATACTAATAACTTACTTTTCATAATATAGACAACATATTTATGAACTTGATTCATTCAAAATAATAAATGTTGTCAACATTAAATGCTTATAAAAAAAATCTCACCTCTGTATTTAATATTTTTAAATTGCTATAGGTAGGTATAAAAAAAACTTATGAGGAATTTTCTACTTTTCTAATATTATAATTTTCAATGTTTTCGTCCCACCCAAAATTGTAGACATTTATCAAAAAAAATTTAAAATTTCTATAAATAACTTAAATAGGATCAAAATATTTTTAAAATTGTATCTTGTAAAGAAAATTATAAAAATAAGTTTGGTGAAAATTTCAAGTAGGTAGGTAGCTGAACCTACGGTTATTCTTTTTCGAGTTAAAGTTCCTAAAATCAATATCGATTTTGTCAAAAACTATTAAGAAAATAATATTAGGATATTTTAATTTTGGTCTTTAAAATACCAACAAAATCAAATTGGTTATCAGAAATCACCCTAGTTAAAAAGTTTTAAAGCATATTGTCTACTATAGGTACATTTCATTCTATAACCTAGTTACCTTCAACACAGACAAAATAAAAAAAAAAAACTGTAAAATCAATACATTCATGATTCATCTCCCCGCTGTGAATCTAAAATAAAGAGATTTGCAGATCTGAAATTTTTAAATCTTAAAATCATTTAAATTTTTACCAGCAAGTATTTAAAGTATTTAATCTATAATTATTTCTAAAAATTATTAAATGTAAAAAATGTAGGTACCCATAAACATATCGTAACTTTTGCCGAAGGAAACATGCCACACATTTTTTGGTACCGCCCTACCCAACCCACCTGAATGTTGTGCCTCCTAATAGGCTGAAGGAACTAAACTCAGACAATGTGGACTCAACCCTGACAACCCAAATGTATTCATGAGACTCGATTCAATATTACCGACCCCTAAATCTGACCATAGTAAGCCTAAGCCAGTGGGAACAATTTATTTAATAATTATTAAATGTCGGGTAACAATTATTTAATTTTATATTTGAGGATAATTTGTAAAATCGTATACGTTAGTAATCAATAACAATTTTAAGTTTTGCTTACCTTCTGTTTGATATTCAGTATGCAGCATATTATATTTTAATGTTTTTTTTCTTGTAAACATAATGAACAAAAATTACGCACAAGTAAATTTGTTTATTAATTATAAGCATGAGTAAGAGAATGGGTAAGACACCGCAATCAAGACGATAAAATAAACCACCATCGACGGACGACGATCACAATCGGTGAACAAAATTTACGCACAAATTAAAAATCATAAGTCAAAATGATTATTAATTATAAGCACGAGTAAAAGAATGGGTAAGACACCGCAATCAAGACAATAAAATAAATCACCATCGACGGACGACGATCATAATAGATGGACGTTCGCTGAGGGAATGATTTGGTCTGTGTAGGCAAGCACATATTACAACAACTTACTGTCGTCTTGTACTCTTCACAAAAAAAACATAAGGAATATTATATGCACCAATAAGAGAATTTGACGGATTTGATGGTTTTCCCTGAATAACTTTATAATGCGTGATGGTCGTGCACTCGCGCGAATTGGCAGTGGTAGCGGGGCAACGAGGGAAGGGTATGGGACTGGAATTATGTCTTTTTGTTATCTTAAAAAATAATATTTCTGGATACAGCTAGTAAAATAGTGAGTGTATGTATTATGAATATTGATCAATGTTACTTATGAACTCCGGTATTAATGCATAGCGCATTTGTTGTTATTTTTTCTTTTAATTTCAAACATCCAAAATAACAACAAACGTTACTTGTGAACTCCGGTGCCGGAAGACTGAATTATAAATTAAGTTGATAGTGTTGATACATTACCAAGTTTAATAAAATAAAAATAAAGAGTGTTAAATTGAAATCGACTTACTCGCTCCGATATTGCATGGCACAAAGCATAATTTATAATATTATATTATATCGTGTGTGTTGCGGACTCCACTTATACTTCTATTGATCATACCACCACACTTGTGACCTCCAGTGTCCAGTGTGTAATATAAAAATCTTAATTATAAATATATCTTCACATTTTTCGACTTATAATAAATGTGTGTAAAATAATAGGGTTCATTATGGACTCTGCATATTAGATAAACACTTTCTTATAAACTTGTGGACTCCAACACAAAAAATTATGATAATCATATTATTAGAAGTACCTATAAAATGTATTTGCGATTGTAAACGTATCTTACAAACTCCTGTTTGGAAGACTCAATGCATACTATATGAATTTTACTTAATATTATTTTTTGATACCTACACGGTACCTACACCACACATTTGACCTCCAGTATGTAATGATTAATAAAAATCATATTTGTAAACGAATGTCGGATTTTTTTTTTACTTATAAAAAAAGTGTGTGAAATAATAGGGTGCTTCATGGACTCTGCATGTTGGATAAACATTTTCTTATAAACTTGTGAACTCCAGTACAGAAAATTATGATAATCGTATTTGTCGAAGTATAAAAAGTATTTGTAAATGTAAACGTATCCTATACAGACTCCTGTTTGGAAGCCTCAATGAATATTGTGTGTAAACAAAGTATACTTAAAAACCTTGCTAATACACTCTACACTTGTGACATCCAGTGTGTAATGCACATTTTATTCATAGATAAATGTCCGTTTTTTTCTTACTGATAATACAAGTGTGTAAAATAATATGGTTCATTATGGACTCTGCATAAACATTTTCTTATAAATTTGTGGATTCCAGTACAAAAAATTATGATAATCGTATTATTCGAAGTATAAAAATTATTTGTGAATGTAAATGTATCTTACAGACTCCTGTTTGGAAGAATCAATGCATATTGTGTGTATCTAACTTATATTTAAATACCTTGATTTAATTAACACCACACGTGTGACATCCAGTGTGTAATGATTAATAAACATTTTTTTTATAAACGAATGTCGGTTTATTTTCTAACTTATAATAAAAGTGTGTAAAATAATATTGCTCATTATGGACTCTGCATATTGGATAAACATTTTCTTATAAATTTGTGGACTCCAGTACAAATAATTATAATGATCGTATTTTTCAAAGTATAAAAATTATTTGTGAATGTAAACGTATCTTACAGACTCCTGTTTTGAAGACTCAATGCATACTATATGAATTTTACTTAATATTATTTTTTGATACCTACACGGTACCTACACCACACATTTGACCTCCAGTATCTAATGGTTAATAAAAATATTTTTTTACAAACGAATGTCAGATTTTTTTTTCTAACTTATAATAAAAGTGTGTAAAATAGTGGTATTCATTACGGACTCTGCATATTATACAAAACTTTCCTCTGAACTTGTGGACTCCAGTACAAAAATTATGATAATCGTATTTGTCGAAGTATAACAATTATTTGTGAATGTAAACGTATCTTACGACTCCTGTTTAGAAGTCGAAATGCATATTGTGTGTATTTAACTTATAATTAAATACCTTGCTAATATACACTACACTTATAAGATCCAGTATGTAATGACTAATGATCATAGATAAATGTCCGTTTTACTTTCTTACTGATAATACTAGTGTGTGAAATATTAAGGTTCATTATTGACTCCGCATATTGCATAAATACTTTCCTATGAACTTGTGGACTCCAGTACAAAAATGGATGATAATCATATTATGTGCTATAATTAACACCACACTTATGGCATCCAGTGTGTAATGATTAATGAACATTTTTTTTTTTAACGAATGTTGGATTTTTTTCTTACTTATAAAAAAATTTGTGTAAAATAATATTATGGTTCATTATGGACTCTGCATATTGGATAAACATTTTTTTAGAAACTTGTGGACTCCAGTACAAAAAATTATGGTAATTGTATTTGTCGAAGTATAAACTTATGCGCAATTATAAACGTAACTTACAGACTCCAATATTGGAAGACACAACGCATATTATATGTGAAATTTACTTAATAATATATTTCGATACTGTCCTGTATACACCACACATGTGACCTCCAATACAATCAAATTATGATAATCATATTTTTCGAAGTTTATAAGGCACTTTGAATGTACACGTATCTTACAGACTCCTGTTTGGAAGACGTAATGAATAGGTAGTGTGTGTATAACATTGTATCTAATTTAAATTTAAATATCCAGTGTGTAATGCAAATTGTATTTATAAACATATGTCCATTTTGTTCTTAATTATAATAAAAGTGTGTAAAATGATATACAGTGTTCATTATGAACTCCTGGAATCGGATAATCACAATATTATGTAGGTACATGCTTATGGCTTCCATTATAAACGTAACTTACACACTTCAATTTTGGAAGACACAATGTATATTATGTGAATTTAACTTAATGTATATTGATATCGTCCTTATACACACCACACTTGTGATCTCCAGTGTGTAAGGAAAATCATATTTATAGATAAATGTCCGTTTATTTCTAATAATTGTGTTCATTGTGGACTCCAGTAGCCTGCAAACCAGATAAACACTTACGTACATATTTCAGTACTTTTGACTTCCAGTACAAACGCAATGACAATATATATGCAGACTACACACCCACAATTATTGTAACATTAATAATTAAAAATTGTAAATTGCATTAATGCATATTTGAAAATATAAAATAAATAAATATTTCATTTTTTTTTTAGGTTTAATATATTAGTTACTATTGTATAGTACAATTTATACTTTATTTTTAATTATCTTTTATTGTATTTTCAATATTATATTTTAATAGGTTAGTAGAAATCGGAATCCATAGGGCCTATGGTGATGAATGTAAATTAAATGACGTGTCGATTTTTAATCGCAGTCAAAGTTGTAAAAAAATAGGTATATAGTTGTGGTATTTAATGCTTGGAGGTCAGAGTAGCGTTACGCGACGGAAATGTGTTTTTATGTTTAGGAGGTTGTATTAGCGTTTATTCACAAAATATGCATACACGCGAGTAAATCTCAAAGTCTTGCGCTACCTTAGTCATAAATCAGAACTATTAACACACCGCCAAATACACTATTATGAAATATAAAGGTGCTTATGAACTCCAGATATGTTTTTGCAGAAATGTGATTTTTATTGATAGATATACACGAAAAGTCTGAAAATTGAAAAAATCCTTATGAACTCCGCATTTTGGAGGTGATAAAGTCACTCGGAAGTCACAACGCCGGCTTGTATTCCGGTTTCGGATGCAACAACATACGCCATACAGACCCACACACACACACACACACACACACACACACAAATACATATAATATTCAACTTTGTTTTCATAATAGATTGTATATTCGTAAATGTTCATAGAAAATACCTTCTGAAGATAATGATTTACTATGAAATACAATGGGTATAGTGTACAGATGGCACCAGTTTCAGTGGCCTGTGAAAAGGCCCCATGTCACGATTGTTTACTCGATCGTTTCATGTGTCACTAAAATAGCTCGTTAACATTCTTAGTAAATCTAAATTCGGTTATCCGATGACTTCAACGTGGTGAATTAAATACAGTCTATTCAAAACATATCATAGTGGACCAAAATATTTGGAAAAATTAAAAAAACTACAACTATAAATCACAGAAAAAAAAAATGCAAACTAAAGAAAATTAAAAAAAAAAATATATATATATATTGTGAGAGTTCGTGATTTTTTACATCACCAAAACCACCCATAAGGAAAGGGGAACACTTTCCTCATGACCTGTGAGCCGCACCGCGTGAGACCCGAGGGTCAAGTCGGTGGAACTCACAGGCTTTGATACACGCATTAGCGATTGAACGCCAAAGATTTATGTTGGGAGAGGAAAATAAAATAAGTTAATTTAAATAAATAATAAGAGTAGTATTAGGGTAGTCACGTGGGTGTATTTTACAGGTTT
>NW_021770386.1:21823-23889 GCF_005508785.2 Acyrthosiphon pisum | reverse complement strand
CCGGAAACGGGGGAAATTATAATGTAGGGGCCCGCGTCTTGCGACGCCTCCTCTGGCACACAGATTATGTAAACATGAGTTTCACATAATCCGTGGCCTACGTGCATGTTCAGGGGGGACAGAGCGGAAGAAATAATTACGACTTTTGAGCTGCACATGGTTGCTGATCGACGTGGTGTTGGCTCCGCCCGCCACGTGCCCGTAGTGGTTGGCTTAGCCCATCATTTTGGCTGGTGACCAGGTTGACGACGTAAATAACAAAATACACCGGGACCCAACGTGGTGTTGTGTGCGGCGACTCGGCTCACGAGGTATCCGGCAGACAGTCGGCAGCTCTGGGCAAGAAGTGTGGCAAGACGTCTGTTGTTGTAGTAGTAGAAAAAAGAAGAGAGTGAAGAGCGGCTGGCGGCGGCGGTATCTCGTAGGCCGTCGACGGAACTTGGTGCTTAATTGGTGTAGTGGAGCAGGTCAGTGTCGTACTTTTGCGGGATTATTACAATTATATCGTGGGAGTACAGTATTGCTTGCGATACCTGTCCGACGGAGGCGACGAAAGCATTGAAGGCGATGGGTGGCGGGCAACCGCGGCACGTCGACGACGAACACTGCATGATGAAGGGGGGAATGGGGAACATTAATTGCATAACACTGCAGTCATTTGTGCATTAGCGCGCGATATCTACGTTTTATTACTAATGGTTATAGGAATAAAGGTGCGTTGACTTGTCAACGACGTTAGCAATAGGTGTGTTCGGGGAATGTTATTATGATTTATAAGGCTGAAAATTCCGTGACGTTACAATATATATACTAATGTTTCAATGTTTTCATAGAGTATAGATTACATATTCTTTTAACTTGAAAAAATAATAAAATACCTGATTTATATTTATATTTTTTCACAAATATCGCTAAACAAAAAAATTAACTGTATAAAAAGTGAATTATATTGTACAGTGTATTCAAATAATCAATCACTGATATTATCACGTACATTTCTAAAGCCCCCCCAAGTTAAAAAAACCGTTGTTTTTTCTTCACCAGTAATTAGTGTGGAATTTGTGTGAATTTGTGCGAATATTTTTAGAATTTGTGCGATAAAAAATTTAGGACAAATTCAAAAAAACTTTGGGGGGGCTGGTGAAATGTTCGCTGGCCCCCCCTAAGTGTAATTAATCGGCTTTTCTGGATTGTTTTTTAAATTAGTGCGCCATTAGTGTGAATTTGTGCGACAAAAATCGAAAATTTTCGAGCTACCCTTAACCCACAAAATAACGTTTCACCGTTTTGGCCATTTCCCCAGCCCCCACTCGAGGGCGAAAATCCGGCTTTTCTGGATTTTTTTTTTACCAAAAAATAGTGCGCCATTAGTGTGAATTTGTGCGACAAAAATCGAAATTTTTTGAGCTACCCTTAACCCCCAAAATAACGTTAGTAGTATATGGGGCACTCTGGTACACTTTCATTCAAATGCAATATTTCCTAAAATATTTTTCATAGAAATTGAAATGCAATATTCCTTTAATTATTTTGCAAATCGTGAAACGCAATAATTATTAAAATATTTTTCAAAAAAAAAAAAAAAAAACTGAAATGCATAAATACTAAAAATAATTTCCTATGGGGGGCTTCAGCACACGTGACATTTAAATGCAATAATAATTAAAATATTTTTTCACAAATCTAATTGTAAAAATCCCCCAAAATATTTTTTCTCAAAACTTATGTCATTAATAATTAAAATATTTTTTCACAAAACTTATGAAATTAATTAATTAAAATATTTTTCACAAAATACTTATGTTATAAAGACACATTCCTAGTACATGAAATCAAGTCAAAAATACAAATTCTAACAGGTTGGGCGTTTCGCCCTCGCGAAAAATACAAATCTAAATGCAAAAATGTATTAAAAAGAAATTGAATACCTGAGTTAAAGTGTTGAAAGTGCAGCTTGACAGACTAACCGTTTTAGTATTAATATAAATGAATAACACGACAATATGATTATGTATAAGTATAATATATAATAACGTACAACTGGACAATTTAACGTGACTGTACAC
>NW_021770386.1:18155-20177 GCF_005508785.2 Acyrthosiphon pisum | reverse complement strand
TTTTATATTTATTACATTCGTCTTCGAATATAATGTCTCTGCACACGGATATTCTATTTGTTTTCGAATAATACACACGATAACCTTTCGTGTTATTCGAATAGCCAACAAATATACCTTTTTCACTCTTTGGATCCCACTTTTGACGTTTTTGTTTTGGTATGTGTGTATACACCACAGTACCAAAAACACGTAAATGTTTTATATCTGGCATAACCTTATAATATAACTCGTATGGCGAGCAATTCTTAACCGAACTAGTACCTGTCCGATTTAGCGTGTAAACAGCCGTGTTTACAGCTTCTGCCCAGAGTGAGACATCCAGATTTTTCGCACAAATCATTGTCCTTGCTGATTCAACGATTGTACGATTCTCTCGTTCGACTTTTCCATTTTGTTCCGGCGTATATGGAACTGTCAATTGGTGTCGTATGCCGTATTTTTGCAAAATACCTGTAATTTCTTTATTCACGAATTCTAATCCGTTATCCGTTCTTAATTTTTTAACCTTAGAACCTGTTTCTGTTTCAACACTTTTTATAAATGTTTCCAAAATATTGTTTACTTCATATTTATTTTTAATAAAATATACCGTCCTGTAATGCGAATAGTCGTCCTTGAATAATAGGAAGTATTTCGATTTACCTATGGAGCTAGTCTCCATCGGTCCACATAGGTCTGCGTGAATTAGATCATTCACATTGAAATATTCTGTGTTACTTTTGCTAAATGTTTTACGACTCTGTTTACCCATTATACAACTACTGCACATGAACTCGTCGTCGTTAGCCGAACACACAATGTCGTGTTTCGCCAAACAATTTTTTACGTACTGCAAATTTTGATGTGCTAAGCGCTCGTGCCAAACTGACAATCTGTTTTCCACTGCTACCGCCGCGTAGCTGTCGCTTTTTGTCGGCACTTCGACACATTTTTTATTATCCGACGTTAATTCTAATCCTTTATCTAACGCCGCTCCGCTCGAGAATAAATTAAATTTTAAACCCGGCACGTGCAATACATTTGCTAAGTAATTTTTATTCCAATTACCGTTCACGTATGATAATATATTAATATTACCTTTCCCTGTAGCATACAGATTTGTCCCATCACCTATTGTGATTTGTTGCGTGTTGTTCAATGGTTCATAACTTGAAAACCACTCTCGATTCGCGCTCATATGATCCGACGCGCCCGAGTCTAATACCCACGCATCTGCTGCAATATTATTTAACCTTGACTCGCTTACGAATGCGTTCAAATTCGTACTTGTAGTACCGGCTTTGACACCGTTCATACTACGTAGGAAATTCCTACAATCTCGTTTATAATGTCCGAGTTTACCACAGTAATAACATTTAACATTATTTTTACTAGTAAATTCTTTTTTACCTTTACCATAACTGCCGTTTCTACCATCAGATCTGTTTTGAAATTTGGCTGGAAATGCGCTCGATTTCTCTTGTTCACCAACTTCACCTTTGATCTGGATCATCCGTGATTCTTCGATCAACAACCGACTAGTTAAGTTATTTATTGTTTTACTTCCCGTTGGGACTGAATCCCAAGCACTGTAAAAATGATTATATTCCTTTGGTAATGTCATTAGTATTTTTGTCATAACCATGTTTTCCGAAACTTGTTCACCCGCTACACTCAGTTTCCTTCCTAAATTGACCAATTTAGAAATATGCATCGACATGTCATCTGTCGGTTCCCTTGAATAACTGAAAAATTGTTGTTGAAGCAAGTGTTTACTTGCCTCAGACTTCTGTTCGTAAATACTCAACAGTTTTTCCCACATTTCAAATGCAGACTCACAGTTAATCAAATATTGTAATGGACCATCGTCCACTGAGGTAACTATTATTTTTTGACATTTACCGTCCGCTTTTAACCAAGCGTTTGTATGCTTTTGCCAACGTGCTTTGGCTTCCTCAGTCGTCTCTGTTTTCCGACGACTTCTTTATAGGTAATCCTGGTTTAGTCCATTTCACCTGAAACTATACCACCCTACTTCTA
>NW_021770386.1:16966-18105 GCF_005508785.2 Acyrthosiphon pisum | reverse complement strand
TAGTAGTATATGGGGCACTCTGGTACACTTTCATTCAAATGCAATATTTCCTAAAATATTTTTCATAGAAATTGAAATGCAATATTCCTTTAATTATTTTGCAAATCGTGAAACGCAATAATTATTAAAATATTTTTCAAAAAAAAAAAAAAAAAACTGAAATGCATAAATACTAAAAATAATTTCCTATGGGGGGCTTCAGCACACGTGACATTTAAATGCAATAATAATTAAAATATTTTTTCACAAATCTAATTGTAAAAATCCCCCAAAATATTTTTTCTCAAAACTTATGTCATTAATAATTAAAATATTTTTTCACAAAACTTATGAAATTAATTAATTAAAATATTTTTCACAAAATACTTATGTTATAAAGACACATTCCTAGTACATGAAATCAAGTCAAAAATACAAATTCTAACAGGTTGGGCGTTTCGCCCTCGCGAAAAATACAAATCTAAATGCAAAAATGTATTAAAAAGAAATTGAATACCTGAGTTAAAGTGTTGAAAGTGCAGCTTGACAGACTAACCGTTTTAGTATTAATATAAATGAATAACACGACAATATGATTATGTATAAGTATAATATATAATAACGTACAACTGGACAATTTAACGTGACTGTACACACACACACCGTATACGCACTGTACGACGGTGGCCGTGCAAGTGATTCTTACATACTTCAAAGGCCCTATATATATGATTAGTTGAGGTCATCCCGTATCCGTATACAATATAGAAAGCGATAGTAAAAGTGTTGCACAGCTATATCGTAACTGCATAAGTATCTATTAGAAAACGACATTGTACACGCACGTGTGTTTACATGGTTTGAATACTTATATTAATTGTATATTTCAACACCCTCCCTCAATTAATAATTTCTTTAATTGTAGTCACTCCTATGGCTGACCGTAGTTTCTCGAATCGTTCCTTTACCAAAGGCTTGGTTAGGATGTCCGCAATCTGGTCCTCTGTTCCAATGTATTGTAGTTGAAATTGCCCATCTTCATATTTCTCCCGTATGAAATGGTATCGCACGTCTATGTGTTTTGTCCTCTTATAAAACTCCGGATTCTTAACTAAACGTATAGCACTTTGATTATCAATGTATAATACCGGTTGTTTATC
>NW_021770386.1:10190-16866 GCF_005508785.2 Acyrthosiphon pisum | reverse complement strand
TAAGAATAAAACTGAAAATAAACTGAAAACATAAGATACATAATTTATTGATGAAGAGTATTTACTTAATCTGTATTTATTATTTAAAATATTGACTTCTTGTGTTACTAATATTAGTATTTACAGTGTGTAAATAAAAAAAACATCTAAAATTTTGATACACAAATTCAACCCTGTGTGTTGACTAATAATTATTACCTATATGTGAAAAAATACATAATATCATCATACACACTCACACATACCAATAATTACATATTATAGTATAATGTATATACTAAGGTATTCTGAGTAATAGTTGGTACCTATTTAGTTAATACACGGGTTGAATCTAGTATTTTATTTTTATATAAATAATCTCTGGAACGACACATCTTCCATCCTACATCGTGGACATGTGGTTGGTGTTTGGAGATTGTCAATACATGTGTTACATATCCATGCGTGACCACAAGGTACAATAACATATTGTTGACTATTTGCTGCTGTGTTAAACATGCAAACCATACAAACAAACTCTTGGGACTCTGCTGTTACAGATTGTGGTAGTGGTGGTTGTGGTGGTTCTCCTGTTATTTGATCTTGGGCAGTTCCTTCTTCCGGTTCTGGATCTAAGTCTACTTCGTTCGCCCAATTTATTTGTTGATTCAAGTATCTTGAAGTAGAATAACATACCATTTGCATAAATTGCCAAATACTTATAATACCAGCATTATACTGGTTTGTGGCATTTTTTATTCTTTTTGATTGTAATAAATACTTCATCTTTAAGCTTCTGGTCGGTTGAAGGTTATTACTGAGCTGGTTAAAAATTATATGGTAATTTTTAAACAAATTACTCAAATTACCTAATAATAATAACAAAAAAATATATATTTATTTTAAGTGAATAAAATTATTAATTAAGAAATAAATTGTAGAACATTGTAATAGCTTAGGACTTAGGATACGTGTGTAGTTTTTAATGTTAATATTTACTAAACAGTTTTATTTTAATGGTTTAAATTTACTTTTGTGTGGTGATAAATATATGAATTTTACAATGATATATATTTAATGTCTGTTATCACCTGTTGAGGCATGAAAAATGCTTCGTTTTTCAACTTTGAGAATGGTTTCTGGTAAAAAATTTGATCTAGTTGATCTAATTTCTATTGCTTTTCAAAATAACATAACATGGTAAATACAAAATCAAGTTTAAAACATAAAAATAAAAAAACAATATTAGTAGTTACATAATAAAAGAAAGTTAAATACAATTTTTACTTTGAAATTAAATTAAATTTATATCAAACTGTGCCAAAAATAATTAACATATTTTTAAATTAACTAAGTATTCATAAAACAATGTATTATAGTAATACACAAAATATTTAAGGAAATTTGATCTGCAACAGTATAAACCAAAAAATGAACCAAACACAAATTACATTCAAATTCTTGTTTTAAATTGGAGTAGGTAGCTAAATATAAGCTATTATTAATTGTGGTGATAAGTTCAGGTTGTTGTCATTACACGATCATAGTGATTGTAAATATTAAATTAGTACAAATCACAATGTCTATGTTTAATATTTATTGTTTGTGTTGGCAATCTGTTTATTGACTGTTGTCAACTTTATTACTTGTCATTTTGAAAGTGCTTTAAAAATTACAAATGAGACAGTTATTATGCTTGTGCATTGTACTTTACATTAATTACATAGATTAAAGACATGATTGAGTGAATAATGAATGGGCTATAAAATATGATTATTTATCACAGGCATCCCTAAAAATATAAATATAAATAATATTTTATAATGCTATTTCAAAATTGGGCAAATGTTAAAGGTAAGTTCTCTATTTGTAAGCTCAATTTTTTTCAACTTTTTGCTCACCATTTTCACTCCCCTCGTCACCTTATACATCAATTATAACTTCTACTGACTATAATTAATAAATATTGATATATTTACCTAAGAATATCCATAAATTAGGATGTGTTACAGAGAACTTTAACATTAATTGGTTATGGAAGCTCTCAAGATTGTTATTTGTTCTCATTGGAAGGCCATACACTGACATAATCTGAGCACCTACACGGCGCAACCAATACCTAGATAGATAAGATAATAATAAATAAATTCTTATATGATTTAGATTAACAAAAAATAAATTGTTGACTAATTGTAGACCTTAACCAAATATATCTGTTTAATAACATTACCTTTCATAATAGTTAAATAAATCATCCATCGCTACACCGTGGTTAATCGCAAACATTTTTATTAATCTAAAACCTCTCTCAATATCTTGAGCTGGCAATAATGGTAATCCGAATAAAAGTTTTAGACTTTTTAATGCATTTTCATTAGTTTTTATAAGCCTATAATATCCCCTACTCTTCATATTTTTTAAAACAGCCTGTATGGACAAAAAAAAAAATTGTGCATCTAATAAAAAATGTTATCTTATTGTATAATAATTATAATAAAAACTTCTATTGTATTTTAACCAACCTGATTATGGTGGAACCAACAACCTGAGGTTCGTACTCCTGGAAAATATGACTGGAGTACATCCCTCAATGCTGTTTCATAATCGGTAACAATTGTAGTGGGTGATATATTTGGTAAATGATTATTTTTAAAACGGTGTCGTATGAGTTTCTGGTTTTTGCTTCCATTAATACAAATATTATTGGTAAAGACTGTAAATAAAATTTGATAAATAAAAAAAAATCATTTTTACCACTTTTAGGAGTATTGTGGAATAGGGGTCGAGATAATGTATTTTTAAAAGTGGCTGATTTCCCGCCATTAAATTGTGACGTCACTCCGCATGCTTATCACATATGCAGTCGCGCTTAATATTATTATTATTTGTTCTATTCATGTCCGACTTCGAACGTGCTTAACTTTAAAAACGCGTTAAGACGGGTTTATTTTTTAATAATTTAATTATTTTCATTTAAATATTTAATTTTGAATAATATTTTTACATAATGGCAACAGACAAATTTAAAAAGAGTGTTTATAAATACTGCTTTGTACCACTTTGTAAAAACACAAGTGTAAGTACACCAGATAAAATATTCTTAAATGTGCCCGAGTCCAAAAATTTAAGAAGAAACTGGTTGAAAGCTGCAAGACGTGACAATAAAGATGTTTCTGATAAATCCCACTTATCTTGCTGCGAAGATCATTTTGATGTACGTACAAATATGTAAAGTATAAGTTAATATTTCTATGTAGATTAAAATAATATGTAAAGTCAATTTTTATGTACCTCCTAGATAGGTTTTATTTATTTTAAAATATTCGTTTAATTTTGGCTCTAAAGCTCTAGAATAAATTATTATAATATTTCATTATGTTAATCAAAAAAAAAGTGTTCCCCTTTCCTTATGGGTGGTTTTGGTGATGTAAAAAATCACTAACTCTCACATACGGCGACCGTGACAGGACTTGTCCTAAAATTCCCATCATAGTTCATAAACTGTTTTTTTTTCTCTCTTCCCTTTTCCCCGTAAAAATAACTAAAATTTAAATAATAAAATCTCTATAAAAATGGCAAAATTCTCATATAAAAACTTAATAATTAGCAAAGAAATATGGCAAACACATGGCAATTTTCATCTATCTCAATCTCCAAATCTAAAAGTCCCCTATAATAATTAAACATCTTAAATTAATCTCTCATGTCCCTCCTATCAACCGTTCCCCAAACCTACACATTTTTAATTAAAACCAATTTTTTATTTCTCTCTATTACTCTTGTGCAAGAGAAAATGTAAAATTAAAATTCTCACTTTACCTTTGGTAAGAAAAAAAAATATATTGTAATAATTAAATATGGCAAAATGATGCCCTACCAAGGTAAAATTAAATTATTATTATTTTTATTATGTTTCCCCCCATACACAATTGTTATCCAACATGCTTTTTACAGAAATTGTTCCTGCTGGTGTGTGCTGGTCCTGGATGCGGCGTGGGCGTTTGTCGGTGACGGCTTGGCGGATAGCTGCGGCATCGAAGTTCCGGACACTGCAACGACCCGTCTATCTCCCTTTGGTATGATTATAATATTTTTTCCCTTGTAAACCCCCCCTGTTATGTTCCCTAGACCCGTTTCTTCCTCCCATGCATAACCCTGTTAGGTTCGTTTCTGTTTAGGGCGCGATAACTCTTGTTTTTTCCCCCAGACCACACGGTCAATTTTATATTATTTTAACCTATATTTTGTCAAGACCTCATGGTCAAAATTATATACATTAACTTAAATCTGTTGGTTGTCATGCGTGAAACCACAGTATTATTATAAATGAAATTAAAATATATTTCCCTTGGTAGGCACAAAGATCCATTATTGAAAACTTATTATAAAATAAATTGTCATGTTCTCTATTAAAATGATAAAGTAAATATTAATATTAAATTTAAAAAAAAAAAAATCTAACTATTTCTTTTCTCTTGCAAAAAGCTTATAAAATTAAATTACCAAAAAATCACTAAGTTGTTTCCCTACAGAAAAATGATTATGTTGCTTTCACTATATAAAGTAAATATTAAAATTGTTTCCCTAAGAAAAAAAAAATATTAAGATGTTTCCCTATAAACTATTAAAGTGCTTCCCTATTATGATTAATTAAAATTTTCCCCTATAGGGTTCCCTATTATCATTGTTACTCCCCCAAATTATGTAAAACGATTAAGACTGTGCTTGTGTTGAAATGTGTGTGTAGGTAGCTCCAACCCACATAGGGCCCCTGTTCAATTTAACATATATCATAAACTAATATTCTAATTTTTTTTTCCTTCTTATTATAGCAGTTGAGGCTGATTATCACTATTATATTTTATTTCATTACAACTAAATTAACTGTCTGGGGACATTCCAGCATTTATTATATAACATTATATTAGTATAAATTAAATTTATTTCTCATTCCAGTTAAATATTAACATTAAATCATTATTACTAATCGGTACCGTTAGGTCATAATTATTATCAATTTGCTTTGGGCAAACCAAACTAAATTATTTATTACATTTTTTTTTCTCTCTTTAGTGAGTGTTACATATTTCTTTCCTAGCTAGGGAGTCGCCTTGCTGTATAGTGCTTTATGTGCTTGGACTAGTTGTGTTACCCCTCTTTGGGTTAGGACTTGTGTCACTATATATATAACTTTGTTTTTTTTTTCTCTCAGTTGAGGTCCTTATTATAATTAGTTTCTCTCTTATTCTACACTAATACTTTATTACAACTAGCTTCGCTGCAATAGCACCCATATTATTTTCCCTCTGGGAGTAAGTACTATTATTTAGCCACATTTTTTTTTTTTATTTAATTAGTATATCTTATACTGTTTCCCTGATTATTAATATTCACCTAGTAAACCTGATTTTATAAATTATAATATTTAAAACTTATTTCATTTTCCCCTCATGCAAAGTGCAGGCAAGAGAACCACCCGACAACCTGACCGGTATAACCCCTCAGTACATTATTTCTCTCCCCTCTTACCCCCAACCGATTTCGATTTAACCATGTCAGTCGACGGAGAATGTGATGTCTCATTGACTCAAAAGGTCCCCCCCACTATCGATTCCTTAGACAATAGGCTCAGAGATATGTTTGACAATTTTGCCCTCCAGTTTGACGCTATGTCCAAGAGGTTAGTCGCTTTTGATACCCGTATTGAGGAGGTGTGTACCCGTGTTGATAATGGTGATACCGAGATTAGGACAAATTTCCAGCAACTTCAGACGGATATCAACCGTGATGTTATAAATATTCAGAACGATCTCTCCCATCAACGACTATGCTGTCAGGAAACCCAGAAAACCAACACCCTCACACATCACAAAATCCAAGACACTGTCAAAACCCTCACTAGGAGAGTAAGCATGGTCGAGGGTCAATCTGCCCGTCTAGCTGGCTTGGAAAATGTTGTTCTAAACCCTATCTCTGTCCCTAAACCCCTTTCTACAACCTCGTACCCCCTAGCCTGTCTTCAAGCCCCAGCCAATATCTCCCAACCCCCTGCACAAACCTTCAAGAATAATATTCCCACTATGCCTCAAACTTCAAGTCAAAATATTCAACCCCTCTTACAACACTCTTTTAATAATTCTCAGCCTTTTACCCAAAATTCATTTAGTAATCTGTTCACCTCAACTACAATTACAAATTCACTTCCCACACAACCGGCTGCCCCGTATCACACTTCAGTATATTCGGCCCCTCAACACAAAAATACATTTTCAAACCCCCCCCTCTATCTCTGTTCATGGTACTCACTCCCTCTCCAATATCTCTGGTATCAATTTGGATTCAACCAAGTTGCCCACATATAACGGACAGTTAACACCCATTCACCCCGAAGAGTTCCTCGAACAAGCCGAACAATATTTCTTGACACAACCCCCCGTCCCCGACCAGTTCAAGATTAACTATGTAAAGGCGAAATTCGTAGATCATGCTCAGCTATGGTATCACACGTTACTTCCCCCACCATCGGTGTATAGTGAATTTCTTTTATTATTTCGAAACCATTTCTGGTCCACAAACCAACAACGTGCCATCCGCAATGAGTTCTACCGACCATATCACCATAATGATAATACCTCCCTCCAGAAGCATGCCATGGACTGGATAAATAAAGTTAGGTTCTTACAACCCCTGATTGATC
>NW_021770386.1:4263-10090 GCF_005508785.2 Acyrthosiphon pisum | reverse complement strand
AACCCGAAATGGTAGACCAGATTTTGTCGCTCTACGCTTTCCATATAGCAGTCGCTCTCCGTGGTTTGCGCATTACCACCACCAATGATCTCATACAACAGCTTTCTCATTTTCAACAAGCCCACTCCAATCGAAACCTTCAGCCCCATCAAAATCAAGCCTCTTCCCCGCAGCAAAATTCATATCACCAGTCTTCAAGTTCACCACGCTACAATCAATACCCTCCCCGTCAAAACAATTACTCCCCTCGTTTTAATAATTACAATAGGCCTCAAACGGATAACACCCAAAATCAATCGTCACCCCCATCACCAGACCAGGCCACTTCCCCTTCGGGAAACTAGCGTTGACCAGACCCATGAGGACGTGTCCTGTGTCCCCTAACAATAGTCCTCAAGTTTCAATACTCACACACCTCTTGAATATAGATCAGGAAATCGTTCCCCCTCCAAATTATCGTCCCGAAATCCCCTTAAAACTTTTCAAAATTCACTATAATGCTCTTTTAGACTCCGGTGCTTCGGTATCTGCAGTCTCCGAAGAACTGTATCAAAACTTAATTTCTGACCCCTCACAAAATAAAATCCCCCTCTTTACCCTTAACGGCATACTACTCACAACAGCACTAAATAATAAATCAATAAAAATAAAATCTCAAATCTATTTAAACTTTTCAATTCAAAACTATGAAACCTTTGGTGTTTTTCTTGTTGTTCTCCATCTCACTACCCCTCTTATTTTGGGAACCGATTGGTTGGTGGAAAATGGGGTGACCATAGACTATAGTACTAAGGACATTTCTCTCCCATCACTCAAAAATAAAATACCTTTTAAATTAATTGTAGATCATGACCCCAATAACCTGGTAAATTCACTTAAAAATATTTATATCTCAGAAGACCTCCCTCTACTCTCCGAATTCCCCTCAAGCTTAAAATACAACCCTCTCCCTTTCGAAACAGAAAAAAATATCGTTCTCAATGACTTTCCCCTTAATATTTCTCAACAAAATTTAATGACCTCTCTCTTACAAAATTTCCAAGACATATTTCAAGACAAACCCGGCCTTCATAAATTATTTTCTTATAAATTTAATGTCAAACCCCATGACCCCTATAAAATAAAACCATATCCTGTCCCTTTCTCTCGACGCCCTGCTGTACAACAGGAGATTGATAAAATGATTCAATGGGGGGGTGATCGAACGGTCAGACTCACCATACAATAATCCTTTGGTCACTGTCATCAAGACCGACGGCTCGATACACCTATGTTTAGATGCCCGTAAATTAAATACAATTATTCTCCCCACTCGAGGCGCTTCTCCACCCATTGATGATATCCTAGCCAAATTTAATAATAAATCTTTTTTCTCCTCCCTCGATTTCTCTTCTGGTTATTGGCAGATTCCCCTTGACCCCTCTGTACGACAGTACACCAGTTTTTTGTATGACGGTCGGTCGTACCAGTTCTGCGTTGTCCCGTTTGGTCTGAACGTTTCTAATGCTGCTTTCGGCAAAGGACTTGAAGCCGCCTTAAATAATTATTCAATACCCTGTCCATCCCCAAATGACATTCATACTTATGTTGATGACATTCTCATCTCATCCCCTTCATTTGAAGATCACCTCAACACCCTTGAGTGGATTTTTCACAAAATTGCCCAAGCAGGTCTCACACTTAAATTTAAAAAATGCCATTTCAATAAAAAAAAAAATTAAATTCCTCGGACATTTCATATCCCCCCAAGGTATGATAATGGACCCTGACAAAGTTAAAGCCCTCCAAAATTTTCCCGAACCTCGTAATAAAAAGGACCTCCAATCATTTTTTGGCTTCTGTAACTTCTATCGTAAATTCTCACAAAATCATTCTTCTCTCTTACACCCCCTCTCCCATTTAATTTGCAAAGACACTCCCTGGACATTCACAGAACAAAATAAAATCGACTTTCAAAAAATTAAAACTGCTTTCTCCTTTCAAATCTCTCTCACTCACCCAAATTTTAATACCCCTTTCTGTATTCAAACTGATGCTTCCTATATAGGACTCGGTGCCGAATTATTCCAAATTGACAGCGACAGCAAAAGGAACACCCTTTCATTTGCCAGTAGGTCAATTTGTGGGGCCGAAAGGAACTACACAGTGACCGAACTGGAGCTGTTGGGGATTCTCTTTGCTTGTCAAAAATTCAGAATCTATATCCTAGGACATCCCATTAAAATATTTACCGACCATAAAGCATTAACATTCTTATTCTCCTGTAAGTTAAAAAATAATCGTCTGACCCGTTGGACTCTTGCCCTCCAAGAGTTTGATCTCCAAATTCATCATTGCCCTGGTAAAGATAACCCTATCTATACCCTCTCTCGTCACCCCCTCGGTCGAGATGACCAACCCCCCAAAGACTCCCCTGTCATTCTCCATTATACTCTGCCACCTCCCATTCCCCCCGACATAATCCCTCTCTTTCAAAATATCTCATTCGAACAACAAAAAGACCCCAAATTAGTAATAATTATCTCCTCATTAAAATCTGACCCCCCACCAGTATGGCGTAATTATTACACTATCAAGGACAATATATTATTCATCCGCAAGTTCAAGTATGACACTCACTGGTCCTTATATCTACCTGACCACCTGGTAATCCCAATTATTAACTTATTTCATGAGTATTATGCTCACACTGGTCCCCTCAAAACAGCCCATTCCCTCCGAAACATATGCTATTTCCCCTCATTTTATAAAACTGTCCGTTGTATAGTACAAACATGCGAGTTATGTCAGAAGTGCAAACCGAAGACTACCCGTATAGCTGGTCCTATGCAACCCATTCTTTCCCACAAACCCCTTGAAAAACTGTTAGTTGATTTCTATGGCCCTCTCCCTGTAGGCATATTTCAATTTGCCTATATTTTCATAATAGTAGATAATTTTTCCCGCTTTGTTAAACTGTACCCTCTTCGGCGAGCCAATGCCAAAATCTGTATCAAAAAATTAACTACCGATTATTTCCCAAAATATTGTTTCCGACCACGGTCGACAATTTATCAGCAAGTATTGGCAAACCTCCCTCAAAAAATTCAATATTCAAGTTTCCCACACTAGTATTTATCATCCCCAATCAAACCCCGCTGAAAGAGTCATGAGAGAGTTAGGTAGGATGTTCCGGACATACTGTCACCAAAAACACTCGGCGTGGCCCCAGTATGTACCATATATCGAATGGACACTCAACAACGTACGTCATGAGTCCACCCACCAATCTCCCTCTACACTTTTCTTAAAAAATTCAAAACACAACCCGTTAATGCAATTCATACAATTCCCCCACAGCGATCTCCCTTTCGAATACAATAAACAATTAACTTTAGCCCAAGAAGTTCAACTAACAAAAGCAGAATCCATTCGAAAAAGTCAAATGTCAAAATTAAACCCCACTCATCTCGTACTAGTCCGTACCCATATGCTCAGTAATCAAATAGACAAAAAATATCAAAATTCTTTCTCCTCTACAATGGCCCTTTCAAAATTAAAAAGTCAAAACTATTAACGCATATGAACTTGTACACCCTGATGATGATACACCCAAAGGTACACACAATATTGTACACCTTAAACCTTATGTACCACCTACCATGTAGCGTCCTCAGGTGTGATCACCTTCAACAAAATGTTTTCACTAACTCAATCCACTAACTGAAACATTTAGTCAACAACAAATTCAAAGTAAAATTTCTGTTCAAAAAAAATATCAAAAGTCGGTAGGGCCCCCGTCGTCCAGGGAGTGGCTGATACTGCTCCCTGGCCGGCAAAGAGCCTGAGACACTCTTCTTTTTAAAAAAACCGGTGTTGTGGTGACGCCCCGGCCCAGTGAGAGTCCGGGCTTGGTCGGCCTAGTGTGTTTCGGTTAGCCTCCTCCTACGCATTCGCATATTACTGGCGTGAAACCCAGGGGTCTCTGTGTCTGCTAGCGGGTGGCGCTGACTCACACTTACCACTACTGTCCCGCGGCTCGATGATCTGGAGGGTGACTTCCCGCAAGGGGGTAAAGGAACCACCAGACCTCGCCTCTTGACCGCTCTTTCACCACAACATGCAGGAACCTTCTTGATAGCCCCCCTTAATAATGTTAGGTCCCACCATGGCTTGCCATGTGTGTAAAATTAAAATGTCCAGAGTAACCTACGCAGTGCAAGATCCGTGTTACCTTGTCTGCACACAATAGTTTTATTTTTATTTTTTTTTGTCTTCTCCCTTCTGCATTAAGTTCCCATAATGTGGTCGTACCTGTTACAGTCGTGACCCCAGTAAAGGCATAGACTGTATCAGAGTCCCTCTTCCCCGACCCCGTTAGGTTTTAACATATTGTTTACCCGTTAGGAATATAGTGGTTTGTGGTATCATCATCGCTCCCTGGACTAGTCAGGCAATTATATTTGGTAGGTTTTTATTATTATAATGTGTTCGCACAAACGTGATGGTTTTTTTATTATATATACTGTGTGCGCACAGATGTGTAGGTTTTATTATATTATTATTGTGATGCTAGTACTCTTACCACTCATACTCCCTAACCAAACTTTATTATTATTAACTTATGGTTGCAAATTAAATATTATTATTATATTTAATATTATTATGATGTCAGTACCCTAAATTATGTATCCCTTTATTAATTTAAAACTTTATTATTATTTAATTGGTATTCATTATTATATATTATATCCCTATTCAAAATTATAACATTCCTTAAGTATTATTTGTCTACGGACCCCCTCCCAAAAAAAAAAAAAAAAATTCCCCGCCTTTCTCTTACAACAAGTGGTTTACAGTTCCAACTTATGTAACAACTTCAACAACTTGTTGGGGGGGTTATGTAACGTCACGGAATTTTCAGCCTTATAAATCATAATAACATTCCTCGAACACACCTATTGCTAACGTTGTTGACAAGTCAACGCACCTTTATTCCTATAACCATTAGTAATAAAACGTAGATATCGCGCGCTAATGCACAAATGACTGCAGTGTTATGCAATAAATGTTCCCCGTTCCCCCCTTCATCATGCAGTGTTCGTCGTCGACGTGCCGCGGTTGCCCGCCACCCGTCGCCTTCAGTGTTTTCGTCGCGTCCGTCGGTACGGCCCGCAGGCAATACTGTACTCCCACGATATAATTGTAATAATCCCGCAAAAGTACGACACTGACCTGCCCCACTACACCAATGAAGCACCAAGTTCCGTCGACGGCCTACGAGATACCGCCGCCGCCGACCGCTCTTCACTCTTCTTTTTTCAACGGCTACAACAACAGATGTCTTACCACACTTCTTGCCCAGAGCTGCCGACTGTCTGCCGGATACCTCGTGAGCCGTGTCGCCGCACACAACACCACGTTGGGTCCCGGTGTATTTTGTTCTTTACGTCGTCAACCCGGTCACCAGCCAAAATGATGGGCTAAGCCAACCACTACGGGCCCGAGGCGGGCGGAGCAAACACCACGTCGATCAGCAACCATGTGCAGCTCAAAAATCGTAATTATTTCTTCCCCTCTGTCCCCCCTGAACATGCACGTAGGCCACGGTTTATATGAAACTCATGTTTACATAATCTGTGTGCCAGAGGAGGCGTCGCAAGACGCGGGCCCCTACATTATAATTTCCCCCGTTTCTGGCCAACACAAGCCCCGCACGCTCTCCCGGTAACCCTGTGAGGGCACACCATGAATGATATGGTGTGTCGCCTCCCGTGGGCCGGGAAAGCATGCGTCAAAAAATTATTGTTAAATATTTGCCATGTGCCACCTTATATTCTTTTGTATT
>NW_021770386.1:1614-4163 GCF_005508785.2 Acyrthosiphon pisum | reverse complement strand
TGCCATGTGCCACCTTATATTTTTTTATATTTGCCATGTGCCACCTTATATTTTTTTTGTATTTGCCATGTGCCTCTTTATATAAAAGTATGTTGTTTTCATGCACTTGCCTTGCGCCAATTTATATATTATTTTGTAGACAAAAAAGAAAAATCTTAAAATCTTTATTTAAATTATTTACATTAGAAAAACCTGTAAAATACACCCATGTGACTACCCTAATACTACTCTTATTATTTATTTAAATTAACTTATTTTCTTTCTCTCCCAACATAAATCTTTGGCGTTCAATCGCTAATGCGTGTATCAAAGCCTGTGAGTTCCACCGACTTGACCCTCGGGTCTCACGCGGTGCGGCTCACAGGTCATGAGGAAAGTGTTCCCCTTTCCTTATGGGTGGTTTTGGTTATGTAAAAAATCACGAAATCTCACAAGACTTTATTTATGGAGTTTTATTCTCGCACGATAATGGTTATAGTTTATAGTAGATTGGTATAGGTAGGTAGTAGGATTTCTTATCGGTACTAAATGTTATAGTGTTGATGTATCACAATTTATACGACGGCGACTTTATCATATAATAATGTTTTTAACTATAAACATTAGGTATTTTCCTAATTTTAAATTATTTTGACCGAACACCTTATATTATATTGCTAAGTAATACGTAAGTACCTTCCAGCAATCGGAAATAATCGTTGTGCCTGGTTTTATCCATTCTACGATTATCTTGACCAGTGTTTCTGCGCTTCGGTCTTCCACTGGAATTAGGAAGCAATCTCCTCTTCCACGTTCATAGCCGCCGAAAACCCACTGGCCTTCTACCCGGTGTCCTCGGTGATACTTACGGTGTCCAAATTTAGATTCGTCTATTTCGACGACTTCTCCGATGCCTCCTAATTGTTTTTTTTTTTTATCATATGGTCGATTACCACTTCCCTGCAGAACGAACTCCAATCTACCACGGTTTGATTTGCCAATCGAAGCTGTTTTTGTATGACAATAGAAGGGCAGTTCATCGACCATAAATTAACGAATCCACAAATATTCAACAGTGACAAATGTGACTTGTAGAAAAAAGTGTTTTTACGTAATGAATGCACTGCAAAATTATTTTTAATTAAGTTCATGATAATTAATAATAATTAATCGAACAATTATTCTTACTCGACTTACCTGTAATTACAAGGTTTTGCGGTTTGTTTTTTCTCTCTAATTTTTTCACGACAAATCCATTTAAAATTATCGAGAACGTTACCGTCTTTCACCATTTTCATATCATGGCCCCTAGGGCATTTACGTGAGGCAGGAAGTACTTGATATTCTATTAATTAATTTATTAAAACGAGTCCATTATCCATAGAACTCCACTCTTTAATATCGAATAAATTTACAGCCATCGCAAAAACCGTACTGCTCACAAGGTAAGTTACCTACTACAGTCTGTGGTACACAACGAAACATACTTAGTTTTTACGATAAAATAGTAGATAAACAACGAATTGGTAATAGTTTTTAAATGTGTTCTTTATCTACAATTTTATCGTAATAACTAAGTATGTTTCGAGCGTGGCCAGCGTAGCAACAAGTGCCGATACACGCTACGTACTTAGATACTTAGAAACATTATTGAGGAAAACCGAGGTTCACCTGAGGTGGTTTTACACAACAAATCGGGGGATATTTTCGATTTGCGGAGCGTAGCGACGAGTGCCGATACACGCGTAATCACTGCAACTTTGAACTTTCATAACTTTTGAACGGTAACTTTTCGCAATATTGAGGGAGACCGAGGTTCACCTGAGGTGGTTTTACACAACAAATCGGGGGATATTTTCGATTTACGTAGCGTAGCGACGAGTGCTGATACACGCGTAATCACTGCAACTTTAAACTTCCATAACTTTTGAACGGTAAGTTTGCGGGAATTTTTTCAAACAGTTTTGAATTCAGCATAAAAAAACACGTATTTTGAAAAAAAAAAATTGAAAAAAAAAGGGTGTCCGGTAATGTAGATTTGTTCCATTATTAATTTAATTGTTTTATTTAGAATTACTTCATAGATCAATTGAAGGAATGGATGAAGCAGCAGGAGTAGGACTAGATGGTAAGACTAATATTGTTAATAACTTACTATTAATTTGATTGAATTGAATGACTTTAAAAATATTACTGTTAACATAAATGTTTTTAAATACTCTAATTCACTTAGTAGTTTTAATTAATTTAATAATGATTAATATTAACGTTATAATAATATTTCTGGTTAGATTGTAATTGATCGACTATTTTTTTTTAAATACAAATTTCTCTTATTTAATTTATGAATAAAAAGTTCTTAACGAGTCCAATGAGGAACTAAATCTACAGATGTTGTTGATGGCGAGGATTATGTCATTCTATTTACCAATTGCCTACATATTTACTTGCCTAAATCAATGTTATAACCTGTGTAATTCATCTTACATATCTTAATATCTCCATAATTTTATCCACCTGGGGGTTCAATGTTTCTAAGCTTCTGCCACATCATACTATTTTATATTGTA
>NW_021770386.1:0-1564 GCF_005508785.2 Acyrthosiphon pisum | reverse complement strand
TAAATTATAGGTATAATATATATAATAAAGTTTGGCTATATATTAAAATATGTAGTGTTAAAATTATGTACATATTATCTTAGAGAGGCGTTAAGATGGCTCAGAGTGGTCTAAGCCCCCTCTGGCCCTCCCTTTTCATGTCCATGTAATTATGAATTATTATTTGTTAATTATAACACTCTGAAATAATTATGTATGATAATTTAGTGAATTACCAATAGGTAACTCTTACATTTTTCATATATTTTTTTTTGGAATAGGTAGGAAATTAAAAAATGACAATATTTAATAATATTAATGACTGTATTTGATAAAAAGAAATTATTTAAATACATGCATACAAATAATTTAGATCAAAAAAGTAATTATACAATGAAAATTGTTTAATTTTATTCCTTAAATCATAATATATTTTCAATTTTCTATGGCTTTAGTGTACAAAAGCGTTTGTTTTTCGGCCTCTTTAGGACATACAGCGCTCCCGGTGGTGACGACTATCTGTGGTAAAATGTTCAATCAAGTTTTCAAACAAGTGACGACACCTTATCAATACACCTTGGCTATAATGCATATATGCCCTTGTATGCAGTGTAGGCATGATATAAACAACATGGTATGATCGCAAAAGTCCAGAATTGGTCCAAGCTCGCGCAATACGTCACTTGCTTACCCGTGTTATCATATTGTCATTAAATTATTATTACTATACACTATGCTACGTCACGTGCTTACCGAAGGATCTGACCGTCAAAAAGTTACGATCATACCTTGTTTTTATATCATGAGTGTAGGGACAAATGGACAATTTTTTTTAATTTTTAATTTTTTGAATGCGTTTTGAAGACATCAATGTTGTTTTTGCTTTTTTTTATAAAACTATTTATCAATACATTTAACATTTTTTTCAAGAATTTGGTTTTACACGCATCACATATATTTAATGGCTTACAAACAACATCAACAATTTTTATAATTTCTTTTCGAACACTGGTTTTATTTTCAGCATCTTTAACTTTATTGATAACACCACTGACATCACTGATAAGATAATAATATGATACGATACAGCAGTCGTCCGTCGATATGTACGATTAAGGTATTTAGTATACGGGAGACCGCAACGATTAAGAGGACGCCACACCCGCATTTGTTGTCTCCGTCTTACAAGTGCATAACATAGCACATTTACGCTCAGCAGAACACATGTAGCTTCGTCAGTTTAAAAATAAGAGTGAATTTACCTATTATGAAAATTGATGGTAAAAATATTATCTATGTTTGTATGTTGGTTATTTACGATAGTTCAATTTATTAGCAAGTTATACGTATACAGTATACCGTAAATTAAAAATGCTCATAACTCACTTAAAAATTGAACTATCGTAAAAAACCCACATACAAGCACAGATAATCTTCTTACCATCAAGTTTCATAATAGGTCGATTCACTCTAATTGTTAAGCTAACGGCATAAAACGTGAACTGTTGAGCGTAAATTTGCTATATTACGCGTTTGTAAGACTGAGACAACAAATGTGGGTGTAGCGTCCTCTTAACGGTCGATC
>NW_021770385.1:375-1971 GCF_005508785.2 Acyrthosiphon pisum | reverse complement strand
TTTACTTATAAATTTGATAATAGGTGGATTCATTCTCATTTTTAAACCAACCGAGCTACAAGTGTTTTGCTGACCGTAAAATGTTCTGTGTTACGTACTTGTAAGAGTGAGACAACGCATGTGGGTGTAGCGTCCTCTTGAGTAAAACATTTTTAAAAAGCTCAATGAAACTAAATTATAAGATTTTAGGTGTCCTTATCCGGTTAGACAGTGTTATATTATAAGAAAAACGCTTTACTGTTCACAATTAAAAAATGTTGTAAACACAGAGCTTAACATTTATATTATACAAAAAATCCTTTGGGAAATAATTTGTAGATTATTTAAGTCCTAATTATTTTAACTAGTTGCCAACAATATTAAAGAAAAATATTCAGTATGGCTTTTTATAAAATTGGCTTTTTTCCAGAAATAATTGTTGTTCGATGAAATCCGTCGTTAATGATGTTTGTTATATTTGTAAATATGTGTTTAGTTTTGTCCTAACTGTTCCTTTTCATTAACAGTATTTGATTTTAGTCAGTTTTATTTTGTCTCAAATTTATTTTTTATAATATTGCCCGATAACTCTTTCTACGAAAGCTTAAAGGAGTCGTAGATATATATACTCTACCTCTTTATCGTATTTACGTTTTGTATATGTATTAGTAGTTAAGCGGATGTCAGCGCACTATTTTTTTTCTCTCTCTGGCCCACATGCAACATAGACAAAACGTATTTACGTAAAATCATTTTTTCCGTGTTTTTATGTAATCTTAGAGTATAAACACCCATCACAAAAAAGATAGAGAATAATACTTTTGAGAGAATGACATATCGATTTTATATTTTATTGTTATTTGACTTTATATTCGACTTTCAAAATACACAAAAAATTTAGTAAATTTAAATTATGTTTAAATTGTTTTGAGACAATATTTAGACAAATCGATATTCATTTCCCCAAAAATATTATTCTCTATCTTTTTTGTAATAGGTGATTTTACTCTAAGATAACTTAAAAACATAGTAAAAATGATTTTTCGTAAATGCGTTTTGTCTATGTTGTGAGTAGATCAGAGAGAGAAAACAAATAGTGCGCTGACATCCTCTTAAGAGGACGCATGCGTTGTCTCCGTCTTATAAATGTACAACATATTATCAAAAAACGGTTTTGCGTGGGATAGAACCACTCCTTCGGTGTTTCTATTAGAATTACCAAAATTCCACAACATATAGGGAACAACTTTATCTGGGTCGTAGCGTTTTTATTATTTGAATAACACGATTAAAATCAAAGTTATCAATTTGAGAACCTTACGATTATTTTTGTTTTTTTCATTCAATTATTAAAAAATTATTGGTAAACGCTATCAAAATAAAAAATAAAAACGCTACGACACAGTATATAGTTGTACCTTATGCGTTGTGGAATTTCGGTAATCCTACTGTAGATACCGAGAGAGTGGTTCTATCCCGCGCAACACAGTTTTTCGCTACGATGTACATGTTTTGTAAGACGGAGACAACGCATGCGGGTATAGCGCCCTCCTTGACTGTTAGCAAACAATTCGATAAAAAAAAAAAAAAAATGATCGAATTTCGTTTATTCGAGTT
>NW_021770385.1:0-275 GCF_005508785.2 Acyrthosiphon pisum | reverse complement strand
CCCCCCCCCCCTTTCACTCTGTCGGGCTTCTATTGATTCGACGAAGCATAATAATGTAAAATATATATTATCTACAAACAAACAACGTTTTGACCCGCAGTTTCCAGTGTCCGCACAGCGCACCCGCAGCAGCTGTCACGTCGGCCGGTCGGTGATTTTTATCCGAATTTATCGTCATGGATATTATATTATCAGTCGGCGGGCCCCACGTGAAATCGCCGCGGATTGCCGACCACTGGCAAATCGCAGTCGTCGCCGCCGTCATCGTATCTATC
>NW_021770384.1:3430-4471 GCF_005508785.2 Acyrthosiphon pisum | reverse complement strand
AATATAGCACTACTATTTTTGAAGCCTTGTGGAAGTCTCGTAAAAGTTAATAAGCCTAATACAGAAGTGAATGCAAGTTTGAACTGGTCTTTCTCATCAACAGAAATTTGAAAATAACCACTATTTAAATCTAAAGAACTGAAGTATTTTGATCCTTCTAAAGCTCTGAATAAATCTGCAGTACGAGGTAATGGATATTGATCGCATTCTACTCTATCATAAAGTTCTTTGTAGGATACTACTAAACGATATGAGCCTATCTCTTTTTTCTTTACAAGGAAAGCTGGAGCGGCAAATTTTGAAACTACTGGTTTTACGATGTTTGCTTTTAAAAGTTTGTCAATTTGACTTTCTAATTCTTGACGCTGTTGTGGTGATACTCTATGGGGTGCATTAAATTTTGGCTCTTTATAATTCGGCTTCATTTTGATTTCGCAAGGTTTAATATTAGCGGCTTTTATATTGGAAGTATCTGTAGTAAAAATGTGATTATATTCAGTTAATAGTTGAATAACTTGGTTGTGTTGTGTTATACTTAATTTTGGGGAAATAGAAAAGGGTGTGCCCTCAGAATCTGTTAAAGATTGTTTTGTATTTAAGTTTATATAATTTATCCTTTCGATTTCAGGGAATGATTTTTGTGTGTGTGTGTTGGAGGGGTCTGTTAGTTCTTTATTTATTTTTGTATAATTATGGGTCGGGACTATTTGTATTTTATTTACATTATTCATTGTATTTTTACTATCGTTTGTAATTTCTTTAAATTTTATATTTCTATTTAGTGAGAAGAGTGTCGGCATTTCTTTTATGTGGATTATATTTTTAGGAATTTTATTGGATTTTGTTGTTGTTTGAAGTGCCTGGTATCCAATGAGTATTTTTATTAACGTTATATAACACTATGGGTGACCTGTTTCCATAACCATATATTATACCCGTATTATTGTCGTCATTATATAATGTAAGTATCATGGTCGTAATAATGTGCATCGCGGCTAAATCCTCATCTGACTACCAATAATCTGGTAATTCGTTTAGATC
>NW_021770384.1:0-1178 GCF_005508785.2 Acyrthosiphon pisum | reverse complement strand
TTTATCCCAACTGTTGAGATGTGGTAAAGTCGATATCTGGGAATTTAATGTTATCCTGAGGGGGGTTTGGTCAGAATTTTGCATATGTGAAATTTATTATTAAATGTATCAGAAAAATAATATAATTATACAAAAAAAATCTTTATGGGTAATTTTGTCTAGATTTTTTGTTAGTTGAAAAGTTAATGGAAATTGATTAATTATTTTGGATTTTATTTATACTAATACAAAAATGTGACGAATAGTTATTTGTATTAGTATTGTTTGATTATGATTTGTATTCTTCTGATGAATTATATCTATATATTTTATATTAAGTAATTATGTTATTTTGTTAATTTCTTTTAAGGTTTAATTCTTAGAATCTTGTAATAAATATTTGTATAATAATTCATGTATAATATATAATTATAATATTTTTTTTTTTTTTTGATTCAATAATGCAAGTATGAATTGTTATACGTCTATATATTCGTACTAGATATATATTTTTACTTAGTGATTAAATTATAGTTAATTAAATTATTCAAAAAAAAAAAATTTGTTGATGTTAAGGTGTGAATGATATATTATAATTTATTAAATGATTAAATTTTTCGTTTTACTGGAAAAAGGGGAACTTTTAGTTTGTTTTCTTATTATAATAAATAATAATACCTAATGTATACTGTATATTGTATTATATGTAAAAGTAACGTACATATATATTTTTAAATATATTATTTTTATATTGGATTTTAGGTTAAGTTATTAAATAAATGAATTTTGTATTATCTAAAAAAAAATTGGATCTTAGTTTTTTTTTTTTTTTAAATAAATAAATAATGATAGATATTTACTATAAAAGTTCAATTGTATAAATTATTATTAATATAATATAATATATTATAAATAATATGTTACTTTAATTGAATAGAATAATTTTATGAATATACCTAATATATACTTTATTTTTTTTTTTTAGATTTAAAAAAAAAAAATTTTGTTAGATTACCTATATTATTATGTTTTATTATTAAGATATAAGTAAATTTTTGTAGGCTTATAAACCTTTTAATTTCAATTTTAGTTATTATTGTTTTTCTAAGTTTTATTTTTAATATTTTTTGGTATTGTTACGTACCTACGTATAAATCAATTATGTATAACCAATGTATAGCCTATCGCACGTTCTTAGC
>NW_021770383.1:420-594 GCF_005508785.2 Acyrthosiphon pisum | reverse complement strand
CAAAAAAAGAATTGTTTAAGTGATGAGTCCTATTTGCTAATTTCATCATTCGCAAAACGTGTTCGTTACATAAATAATTTGTTGCACAGAAGTACAGCACGGGACACGGAAAGGAGAAAAATTACACAAAATAATTAGCACTGGGAACATAAAAATGTATCCTCGCTAACATAT
>NW_021770383.1:0-320 GCF_005508785.2 Acyrthosiphon pisum | reverse complement strand
CAGAAGCATCAACTTCCCCATTCATGAGTTTTGATAAGAAAACTAGGTTAGTGTTGGTTCTTTTAGCGCTCAACTCCTTTAAATTTAATTTCCCTAGAACTGGTGTATAATCGTGTGGTAGCCGTTCTTAAACCTTATACCGGGGAGTATAAGACTCAGATCTTGGTGGTTTTTACACCCTTAGACATTATGGCAAGGTCGGCTCCTTCACGCCTTTGAGACGCTGTCTCATCCCCCCGGCTAGGTACATCAGGCGCCCGAGCGTCAGACGATATTCTGCGAGCAACTCTGGTATAGATGCTGATTGGTGGGTTTTGAAA
>NW_021770382.1:16409-17636 GCF_005508785.2 Acyrthosiphon pisum | reverse complement strand
TACACTATCAATTATTATGATATGAGTACTTACTAATTTAAGCTGCATGTGCTGGGTGTTGTGTTTTCTTTGTGTTCTTTGTGTTGACGCAAGATTGCAATAATTTACATTCCTAAAAAAAAACAGAATTGTTAATTATGATATTAATAATTTCTTCAGTTTATTTTCTCAGAAATGATCAAATTAAAATGATATAGAAATATTAAATATAGAATTTAGGTAGGTGAACAAATGTATTTTTAACAAATGTCTAGTTGTGTGAATATGAAATAAGAACACTTAAGAAATTATGAACTATATAAATAACAACTGAAAACATACTGTTATTAACACGTAATAATTTATTTCAAACAATCATGTAAGTGTTAAGGTTACTGTAAGACTTAAGAGTTTAGATACTATTTAAAGTTTTTAAATTACTCCTGTAAGCTATGAAAATATTCCCAGAGAACATAATACAGCATAGCATCATGATATTTTAATACAAAATATAACGGTAGTGTCAATATGCAATTACAAAATTTTGAATAAACTGACATTTATATACATACATGTGTATAAATGTATTCATATTTAATAGGCAAAAATAGTTAAAGTAGTTAATTTCCACCAAAAGTAACTTAAATTATGTTTAAATTACTTTTTATTAAAATGTTTTTAAGATATTTATATAATCACGCATAGTTTTAAGACACAATTTGTAACCACACGTCCACACCAGTCATTTATTGCATATATCTATACATCTACATAACTGATAAGCCACAGTCTGACATTTCAAGTGGCACGGCATTTAGTGTTCTACTTATTTAGTTTATGTTTAATGTATATTACTTACTATAAAAAAAATTGATGTTAATCTAACAATACATTCAATATAGAAGTCATAACTGATATCCTCATTGTATCTTTTGATCTCAAGTCGTTAGTTCATTACGTTTCACTCCATACCATATTCATACAGTAATTGTCAATACAACACTAATCAAATAAAATAAATCAAATGATTTTAAACTAGCAAATACAATTTCTGCAAAAGATACCTACTGCTCAAATTGATGGTGTACTTACAGTTAGCTGTGAGTTAATTTTCAAATACATTTTCCAAAGCCATATTGTCGTGTGGAAACAAATATATAAATGCTCGTAACTGAAGTAAATAAAATAAATATACTATTAATTATTATGATATCTATACTTACTAATTTAAGCTATACATGATACTTC
>NW_021770382.1:3721-15009 GCF_005508785.2 Acyrthosiphon pisum | reverse complement strand
TACAAAGACTGGAAATCACCGGCACCAATCCCCTTAATAAATAATTCAAACATTTTAATCATGTTATCATTATCAATATGACATTTAATATTATTTATTCTAAACCTGAAACTAAAAAATATTGACTACAGATTTTAGCTTTAAATACACCATTAAGAAGTGTTTCTAAAACTATTACTTGATTAGTTTAAAATTTAAAATGTTTCATTTTTAAGTTAAATTAATTTAAATCATTTGTGGTAAATAATTTATTGGTACAGTATATTGCGAAAGGTTTTGTAAATGGTTGGTCCTCGCAATACTGTGAGCGTGCTTGATTATTCGTAAAAAAAAACTAATTCTGGTATATCTCCCTGAAATGGGTGTATTTTTTTCGTTTTCCCTGGGTGTTAAAAAGCTAAGTTCTTTAATTGATTACAAAATTACAAAAACACTAAAGTTCAATTTCCTAGAAAAATAATTTTTGTAGTTACTGCTTTTCCCAGTAACAAGGCAGTAACGTCCCAGCATTCGAAGAGTATAAAGTGAAAAATCTTAAATGTATAAAAATCCATAATTTATCTTAACACTTCAGTTTTAGCAAAATTATGGACTTAAAATATAAATTCAAAATTTAAAAATAAAGTTATCACACGTAAATACGTAATGTACACTTGAAGTTCCCATAGGTCAAAGATACTGTCAATTTAGTTATAATACAATAAATAGAATAATAATGAATATGCTTACGAAGACGTTTATTGTTTTTGGCTTTTCCTCCACCACGGTCACCACCTCTGCTGCTGCTGCCCCAATCAAAAAACCAGCTACAACTTCACGTACAGCATTGTCACCAAAAACATTGATCTATGCTGGCATCTGTAAAAAACAGTTTCCACTTTATCAAGACGAAAAGCAATCAACTGTAACTTTATATTTGTTTTTTCAGTATTTAATACAATCACAGATATGTATAATAACTAGATACCCGACTTCTTCTTATCAATGACACTGGCAGCCATTTACAACTAGGGCAAAATAGTATTATCAGTATATATGTATATATAAGTAAATATGTATATGAATAAATGTAAACATTGCCAAAGTTGCAAATGGCGTCGGGCATCATAATTTAATAATGTTGTTATATATGGAGTCGGGTATCTAGTTATTATACATATCTGTGAATACAATATTATGCACATAAAAGATTATTTTGTTAAAATGATAAAGCATAAAAACATCTTATTTACCTACAATATTGATAATTACTTATTAGTTTAATAGTTTATTCCAATATTACCCAAGACTGTTTGGAAATGTTATACTTTAGTTTAAGTACTAAACTATTTAATTTAAATATGTTTAACTTGTTATTTTTAAGTGTTAGGACTGATTTTTTTTTTCTATTGTTATTTTAATAAACTTAAAATGAATTTAATTTTCTTTTAAACATAAAGTCTTAGTCTGGTCAGAGAAAATCAAAAAAGACAGTTTTGTTTTATTAATTATTATTCTTTTGTTACAACATCATTAAATCCAAAACAGTATAATTTTTTTTTTTTTTTAACAAAACTGATTTTCAATTTTATATAGGTTGAATGTACATTTGCTTTAAACTTAATGTTTTAAACATGTCAACCTATTAAGTATATCCCTGTATTTAATTAAATGTTTTTTTTAATTTATCATTGATAGGGGCAAGGGGATATTCGACATTAGTTTCTATATTTAAATAAATTAAATTAAATACTTTGTTAAAAATTTAAACTGTGATATGTAAGTAAAATATGCAACCAAAAAGGTTGCCGATCCCGATAATAACAGTTTTTGGACTTATCAAGATAATTATGTAGATGAAAATGTAATAGTCTATTGTCTTATCTAGATAAAATTTTAGTTATCTATTCCCAACACTGGACTTATTAAACTTGGAGAAATATACATGATTAGGGCCGTTCTTGTAATGTCTGGTAAAAGTTAACCAACACTTAACCGGACGAGTTCTGCAGGTATTAAAATCTGTTATAAGTCGGTTAGCGTTAACAAACACTTTACTGGACATTGTAAGAACGGCCCTTAATATTTAATATAAATTTGATATATAATAAAAATGTATTTTTAGAGAATTACAACTACCTAGGTATTACATTTAAGGTAATATAAGTTATGTCCTATTAATCTTTAACAAGAATTGTTACACCATCTGATTTTATTATATTTTAATTTCGAAGCGAGTTATGCCATACTTTAATGAAACGAATCGTGGATAAATACTTACATTTATGAAGAACCATTTTCCTGCTACAGTCCCAAAGAAAGGCAACAAAAGAACGTACCTATTGATCACAACACAACAACGTCTAGTAATTACTAATTTGACCACCCTGCTGAGGAAAAACTAATTAATGGACGTAATGGTTAATTATGAGAACGATACTTACTAGAGCTATTTCCTAGAACACCAAAGTACCGAGTACTGACACCCTACTGGCTACTGATGAACATAGAACTAGCCCCCAGCCAGGAGGCAACAAACATAACGTTTCCAACAGCCGTGTCTTCGTCAGTTAAATATTGAATAATATTGATGTAAAATATTAAAATTTCATTTTAAAGTACAAATATGCATAGATAATATAAGAATGGATAGGACATAAGAACTTATCACATGAAAATTTAGTGATACTATTTTAAGGTTATATGGGGCGAATATTGATGTGATAATTGATAAATAATAATGAATATTAAATAACATAATTTTATTTTGTTAAAATATTATTTTCCAATTTCCATTTTCCAGGTACAGGTGGCAAAACAATCAAAATACAAACTGACAAATATCTAAATATAACTGACTATCATATTTATTCATTATTATTTAATAAAACAGTTTTGCACATAACCTCAAAAAGCCTCATATTGTCTTTCTCTCTTTACTTTCTCTCTTCCCCAAAAAAGCACACGGCCTCATATGGAACTGGTATAGGCATGTCCTATCCATTCTTATATTATCTATGCAAATATGTCAATGGGTAGTATCACAGAATAAAATAATGGCACGGTCTCCGGTATGATATAGATAAGTAAACTCATGACAAAATAAAAGTCATGAGTAAACTAATAAACTGGTCTCTGGTAGTCTGCCACTATCTCCGGTAAGCATATAATTAGTATAGTGTACATTGTTAGAGAACCCAGAGGAAATACTGTTCTACGATTGGCTCTAATCCCAATGAGATAACGACTTCGCTATCAATTATCTGTTTTCACGAAAATTATATTTCCAATAATTAATATATAATAAAAATAAAAATAATGAATTTAATATCAAATAAAAATACTAAAAACAAAAAATAATAGAAATAATTTTTATTCATATAAAAAAAACACATCATCGTACAATCAATACATTCATCACTTCATTCGGAATCTAAAATATATACATATAATAGTTAAAATATTTATCCTGAGTAGGTACCTTAAAAAAAAAAAAAAATTATAAAATATGAATTAAAGGGGGGCGCCAAACTGAAAATTATTTTTATTGAATTTCGCTTTCAATACGCATTAACAATTTATACAATTTGAAATAATCTTTATCAAATGTTGTTTTAATTGAAGATACATATTCTGCAATTGTCTCATATTTGTATAATGAAGATGAACTATCGTAATTCGTAAGAATATAACAGTACATCGTTATTCGATAACGCGACAGTGGCGCATTTAGGCCTGAAATGTTGGGGGGACTGTAGCCCCAACCTGACATTACATGAAAAGTAACCCGTGGCGGTGATGCCCCCACACCACCATATATGTTCACTTAAAAATATAAAACAACTAGCTGATCCCGTGCACTTCGTTATCCGTTAAATGTACCTACCAATTCTATTTGACTCAAACTTTTTTCAATTCGTTATTTAATATTCGGTGTATGGTGTTCAAACTTCAAAATGTATCTTAACTTTTCCATTTCCCAGAGTAAAAATTCTGATTCGGAGCAGTATATTATCAGGTTAAGCAATCTACCTACGGTAGATCGCGAACCCTGTGCTGTTTGTACGTAGATGTATGATTTAACTCTAAAGTATCAAAGTTATACCAAGTTAGTCGTATGATCAATTACCTTTTACAAAATCCTAACCCAACATAACTACTAATATCAGATGAATAAAAAAAAACCAAATTTAAATTTCAAATTAAATTATTCTGTCTCCTTCCCAGATGTTTAATCTACACACAAACATTTATTTATATGATATATACTATATATATATATTGTCAAAAAATAATAATACAAATCAACAAACATGCCCGATTAACCAATAGCAACCAATATATAATACACTGTTACGCCACTGTTGTATTTTTTAAATCCAGATTTCCTACTTTTCCGGTGGGTTTTCCTAAAATTTTCATTCGTAAAAACTGTCTCTGTTTTGGAATATATATAGATTGTCGAGTCTTACTTATATATAGATTATACAAACAAAATCAATTATTTATTATTTACTCAAGTATTTAGTTGTACCTAACTTATTTTAGATTCTGAGTGGAACGATGAATGTATTGATTTTATAATGATGTGTGTTTTTTATATATTTTTTTTAATTTTTTAATTTTTGTGTCTGTGTACACGATAAGTAGTCGAAATAATGCTTCGATTATCAACTTCAGTATCTTGTTCGATTGGAAAATGAATATCGTTGGTGCATTGGGGAGGTCAAAATTTGAAATTCCCAGTAATTTTCAAAAGCGCCAAGAAAAACCAAAGAAAAATTAAGGAAAAACGGGAATTTTTACGCAAAATCGATTTTTCACAAAATTGAATTTGGTTTTTGGTGTAACTTAAAAAAAATGACCGTAGATACATGAAATTTGTACTGAAAGTTTATATTAGCATTTTCTATACACCATAACTTTTTCAAAATATTTTGACTTATTTTGAGCTCATTACGGACATTGTCAGTTTTCATTTTTTTTTTAGTTTTATTTTCTAAAAATATCAATAAAATTGTATTTGTTGATTAAAAAAGCTATATTATAGCTATAATATTATTTGTGGGTACTTGAAACTTCTAAAGTATACTATTATATATCTATAATAGTGCCACGGTTTGTTGTTGATGTATAACGCTTTACCTAATGGATATTCTGATATGATTAATTTGGAATTTATTATTGATACCTATTATAGGTCAATTTTTTTTTAATACTATAGATAAGTATAATACCTCCCTATAATAGGTATGTCTAATACCTACCTAGATTGTCAGTCGACTGACAAACCGTCTCCGCCCAGAATCGTTTTTCTTATACAGTGATATTATATCGTTGAATTCAAATTTAATACTATCCATTATACAGTGACCCACTTGTAACCTACTGTACAGCAGAGTGACATCCACTTACCCACCTTTTTTAATATTTATATTATAGTTTTCAAACATAAACAATAATATTTTTTGCATAATACTTTTATATTATATATTATAATTTATCCCTGAAATAAAATATTACGTTTCCTAATAATATTTTAACGATATGTAAATAATAATTATTATTATTAGAAGTAGATTTTACAAGTTTTACTTAATATAGATAAATACCATATATTTAAAAGATTATAAAATTAAAATATTTTGAATGATCGATACATCGAATAAAATAAATAATCATTAAACAAATAGCTAATGAATAATAAATGTAGGTACCTAATCAGTAATCTTTTAAGAGAACTATTTTAATATCTTTAAAACATCATGAAATATATAATTGTGATTAATAATACACTTTTTTTTAATTTTTCAAACGTTATTTTAAGACTTAGAAATGAAAATTTCAAAAATCGAGTTTCTTACGGAACCAGATAAAAATCTCCTCTACAATTTTGTTCATAGGTGTTTTTACAATTAAACCACTCAGTAACCCATATTATTTGATCGAGCAAACATGTTTTTAAAAGAATTTTTCGATCGATTTTTTTCCGTGAAACGTCCTCTTAACATATTATTATGTTGTTTCACATCGTGATGTTATAATATAATATTATATTATTGTACATTTTTGAATATTATTTATTATATATATTAATTTTTTAATGAAAAGTATACCTAGATACTATATTACCTATATAAATATAATAATATATTTTCATTAAATATTAATAATGTAATAATTACACCTAATTACGTTTTAAAATTCCATGTGGTGGTCAATAATATTGTTGGTGGTTATGGTTTATGGTTTTTTTTTCAGGGGATTTTTATTCCAATATTACCTATCTCCACGTTGTAGTTCAGTGCATACGCCCCCTATACTGTAAAATTATGTGTAATAATCTTAAGAAAAACAAAATAATTTATATCATACTGACATAAATTGTTTCCTTAAAACTAATATAATCATACAGCGTATGATATTCACCATATTTATCATAGGCAATATAAAAAAAAAATTTAAATAAAAATTAAAAAAATTAAATAATTACATTTTTTTCAAACAAAAAAAAAATAAGAAATAAGTTTAAATTTTAAAGATTTGTTAATATTTTAGGAAAGAATTGAATAATTTATTTTGAGGAGGCTATTTATTATTTAGGGCGCTTATGTACCACGATAATATTTACCCATTTATAAATAAATGTATATAACTAGACGATTTCGTCTAGATTCGTTAGAAACACCGCTGCGGTAAAACCCGTTCGGACCTTATGGCGAAAATACCTCAGTGTGGCGTAAATCAAAAAGACACAATTGCCTGACACACACTACTACACTACCAGTGTTATAAAAAATACTCATATAAAGTATTTAAAATACCTCTCAAACACTATCTATTGTAAAGTATTTGAAATAATCTTCAAATAAAAAAAAAATTCAATTTAATTCTAGGTATTCAAGTAAATTAATTAAACATTTTATATTTTCTAATATTTTCGTATATCAAAGTTAGTAATCACAGTATATTTTACAGTCAGTAAAAATGTGAATAATGACTATAGCTTTTGCTTGACGGCTCTAATATGTTTTAAATTGTTACCGTTTCGATTTTCGTCGATGGTAAATTGTATTCTGAAAAAGAAAATATTTAATTAAGCTATCTACTATGGACAAAAACCAAAACCGATATTGAATTGTCCATAAATTAATAATGATTAATATAATATATTAATAATTGTATTATGATATAATTATTGTTGTAATATTTAGAAACAAATTAAAAATTAAAGGAATAAAAAAAAAGTATTCATAAAAAAGTATTTAAAATACCATTCAAAAACCTCAAAATGAAAAGCCTTGAAAAAAGTACCTATTCAATACGGAAAAAAATTATTTGAATATTTTACTCAAATACTTTACAACACTGTACACTACACACACAAATATTTATCTCGCTACGTACGGTCTGCTATGTAATGTCAAATGTATAAACTAACAAGTGACAGCTAACGGGTAATCAATATTCATATATTTTGTTTAGTAAATTTGTACATAATATTTTGGTTTCTTCTTTACAATAAACCCCGTTCTCCGGTTGTCTTAATAAATAAGTACCTAGTTAGTAACACACAGTACTTATTCCTATATTATAGGCAGTGGTATCGTGAAATAATATTATATTTGATTTAATATTTTATGTTAATGTGTCAAACTCTTAGAGGTATTTCTACATTCAACATGACGTAGTATTATACACGTGTTATTCATTAATCGTTAATTGATAACAACGTATAAGGTACATACCTACTTATATATAGTTTCTATACACAATCATGGCATGACTATAATGACTGAATAATGCTTAATATACAACAACTATTGAAGCGCGAGACGCCGTGTGAAAAGGGCATAGGTACTAGCTAATATGATTTAAATTTTAATGTAACAGTAGGCTTTTTATTAGATAGGCGTACCTATGTAATTATATCTCTCTATTACCTGCATATGTTTTTTAAATAATATTATTTGGTGGCTTATTATATTGTCATGTCAAAAAAAAAAAAAACGATAGGTACTTATTATGAGTACTTACCACGATTTAAGATTTAAGATAGTACTATAATCGTGATACCTACTAAAAACGTATAAATAGCATTTAGGATAAGTCACTAGCAAAATGTAAGGGTTGACAAGTGTGAAAATAAAAATTTTAATTTCCAAACAGGCTGACATACTATAAAAGTTATATAGGTAGGTATGTAAGAAATATACAACAATATAATAAAGACAAAATGTTTATATGATTCTGGTTGTTCGTTGGAAAAAAATGTAATTAGTTAGACATAATATGCGTGTAATGATAAATTTAACACACGCAACATTAACAATACGAACATGGAAATATAGGTACCCTATTATTTTATGGTTTTAACCACTGAACTACTGGAGAATGTAGGCAAGTTTAAAACTATTGTAATATATATTTGATGTTAAAATATTATCAAATACCTATAGTAGGTATCATTTACTAAGGTTAGGTTTAACATTTAATTATGTAGGTACCTCTATATGCGCTGAATATTAATTATGGTAAATATTTTCAAACCAATTTTTTTTTTAAAAGCGCGAATGAAGTACTATAATAATATACATATATTTATTATTTATACTGTATATACCTATTATATAAATATATAAATATATAATATTAGGTAATACTATAATGGTCAGGGGTTTGTTTAAAAACAATTTATATATAATATGCTGGGTTCAATTGTTTATTCAGGTTCACTTATCACATACAATACTGCAGTAGGTACCTACCCGCGGTTCTATTTGTTAAATAAAAAAAAAATGTATAATAATAAATTAAAGTCTTTACCTATATTAATATAGTCCTTATAATTTTAAAACGTTTCTGTATATTAGTAGCGCTTAGATACTAAGGGCCCGTATTACAATAGTTGAACTTCGGTTAAACCACCGAATTCGGCCGGTAAAATCAGTGGTTCAAGCGTAAACGTGGTTTAAAGTTTAAACTATGATTGTAAAACGGGCCCTAAGTAAGTTCACAGTTTCATACCTAATTTAATTTAAAGTACCGAGAAAAATTCTAGCAGTGAATATTTTTTATTGACTTTTAGGTACCTATTTTATTAACAACAATTTGATATTTTCATTAAAATTTAAATCAGTGAAAACGAGCATAAAGGGTTTTGAACGTAAAAATTATGACTAATTTATTACTGTACCTACAAGCATTACTAAAACCTGTCGACTTTCCTCCACACTGTTGGGTTACATGCAGTCCTGTAAAGAATACTTTTAAAAAGTACTTGAGTAAATACTCAAATACATTTTTTTTCAAAGTATTTAAGATACTACTCAAATACTTTAATTGTAAAGTATTTCAAATACTACCCAAATACTTTTCAAATACTTTTGGTTTTTAAAGTGGGTTTCTAATTATCGTAATATAAACACATAGGTAATCTAATAGTTATCTAATAGTTTTAAAGGGAATATTGTTATTCAATATTCAATAACTTTTTTTAGAAATCTGGTTTTCACAAACCTTTGGGCTTCGGCTAACACAGAAATACAGAATATTAAATAAAACTATTATTCTATTATTGTAGTTGACAATAATATTTTTCCAACCAATTATTTCGAATAAAAATAAAATGTTCGAAATAAAAAACCAAAGTATTCAATACCAAAAAATATTTAATACAAAAAAAGTATTTAAAATACCATTCAAAATACTTCATGCTGAAAGTATTTAAAAAGTTATTCAATACTTAAAAAAAGCATTTGAATACTTTTACTCAAATACTTTTACTTAAATACTTTACAGGATTGCAGTTTACATGTAGGTATACACGTCTTACACAACACATTCGCAGAACACTGAAAATATTTTAAAATTATCCTGAAATTTCGTGACGGCTGCATAACCTCATCCTATGTACGCCACTGTCAAACACATATAAAAATTACCTAATAATTATATTTAGCCATATATTATGTAATACATTTTAAAGCTGATGATATGTTTCTGATTAATAATGTAAAAGCAAAGTTAAAAGTTTGTCAACCCCTAACAGGACAAAATGTCCCCTTGAAATAAATTAAAATGCAACAAGAATAACTTTGCTATGTTTTTAAATTGTTTATTTATTTTATTTTGTAAATTGTATATTATAAATTATCATAAAAATATAAAATTTTCTTAAGATATTTTCTTTATTATTATTCCAATTCAGTAATATATTAGGTATGGCCTGGTATACCCAGGTATACGTAGGTTAAGTATAGGTACTTATAAATTATTAAGATATATAGTTAATATTCCTGTAGTTTTAAATTTTAATCTTTGACAGCGTGCACAGTAATAGGAAGATATTTCAAAATTACTTCTCCTGTATTAGGACATATTTCAACCATTTGTTTCTCACATATTTTATCTTTAACGTGTATGGCGTATCTGCCATGTAAATGTTGTGGTAAATTGCTGTACACATCATCTACAGCTCTGACGGCATCTAATAAACACAAATGAAAAATATAATTAATAGTCAATACTCAATTAACAATAATAAAAAATGAATTCAGTATTCTATATAGGTAGCTTATACTTTTATAGTATACAGTATTTCTGTGTAGTACTTCACTAAAAAAAAACAATCCACGCCAATCAATTTCGAGTAACTACCTACCTAACGATTGATTTTAGATATGAAAACGAATTTGATTGGAATATATTAAAATAACTTAACTTAACTTCTTAGAATCAAAATTCGATCATCGTTGATTGTACGTTAATTGTTCAATAACAATAAAGTTAAATTAGTAGTTAAATCAACAGAAATCTAAAATTAATTCGTTAATTCCCAGCCTTGTAGATAAATAATATTACACTCTGTAATTCAAAGTCTAATCTAATGTATTGTTATTATTGAATATCTAAAGTAAAAACTGAAATAAATCCATAAAAAACATAAAAATAAAATATAAATAAAATTATGTAAAAACATTGAAAACTAAATAGGTTTTCTGCCACTGTCTTTAATAATTAGGTAGGTAAAATACAAAAATAAACTAACATATTGTATATGAAGTAATATATTTAGGAAAATCTTGAATATCTATTCGATTTCAATTCTTCTTACCAAATTCATCAAAATCTCCAAAATGTAAAAAATTATTTTGTAGTTAAAAATGTTAATTTATTTGTATAGTTAAGGATTGAAAATTTAATACAAAAATACTCATAAAAATGTAATATTGTAACCAAAGCGTCTTAAAAATATATAAACACAGTTTTTTAGATATTAAATAATAGATATTTTAGTTCAAATTTGG
>NW_021770382.1:2660-3671 GCF_005508785.2 Acyrthosiphon pisum | reverse complement strand
GTGGTTGAAAATCGTAAAATTTTTTTCTTTTATAACTAAGCTTTTAAAATTTGGTACAAGGTTCTCCATAAGTTTTTCTTTAAATATCTGTAAAAAAAACTCAACCGGACTAAGACAAAAAATTTTTAGGAGTGTTTGAAATTTAAATTTTTACAAAACCGCATTAAATAACGGTTTAGCCTCAAACGATTTTTGATATTTGTTATTATTCAAAAAGTATGAGTCGTAGACACTTGAAAATTTTACCAGTTGTTTAAATTGACATTTTCTTTATATAGTTTTATTTTCAAAATATTTCACTAATTTTTAATCTATTTATAGGCAATTGAAATAATCGATTTTTTTTGATTTTTTTTTTATAAATGTTGATAAAAAAAATTAGCTGGGACAAAATACTTGAAAATTTAATAGAAGGGTCCACATATGTTGTTCTAACTCCCATTCAAAAATTATAAAAATACATAGGCACAATTTTTTTTTATAAGCATTTAAAGTTCAAATTTATAAAAATTACGGCAATGTTCAAATAATCTTAAACAGAAATTCATAAAAGTTTTTCTTTTTAATTCTAAGATTTGGAAATTTAATACAAGGCTCCTAACATATTTTTACAATAGCAGTTGCAAAATAAAAGGAATACATTGTCACAATTTTTATTTATAAGCATTTAAAGTTCAAATTTATACGAAATATGTCAAAATTGCGAAAATTTGCAAGTAATTTAGTGGTTGAAAAATCGTAAAAATTTTTTCTTTTATAACTAAGTTTTTAAAATTTGGTACAAGGTTCTCCATAAGTTTTTCTTTAAAAATAATATATCCTAGACTGACAAATCATCTCCGTTCAGAATCGTTTTTCGTATACAATGATATAATATCATTGGATTCAAATTTAATTCCATCCATTACAGTAACCCACTTGTAACCTACTGTACAGCAGAGCGACATCCACGACTTACCCGCCTTTTTTTTTAGTTTTTTTTTCTAAAAATATCAATAAAATTTTTATTTG
>NW_021770382.1:0-1842 GCF_005508785.2 Acyrthosiphon pisum | reverse complement strand
CAAAATTTATCAAATTTTAATTTGAATATATATTTTGTAGTTAAAAATGTATAAAATGTTCAACTTTTCTATCTATGAATTGAAAATTTAAAACAAGATTTCACGTAGGTAGGTAGTTAATTCTGTTACCAAAAATTCTAAAAAATATATAAGCACAGTTTATTTCTATACTCATTTTAAGTTCAAATTTGGACGAAATTACATATTAAAAAACCTAAAATAACTATTTTAGTTATTTTGTTGTGATTGTATAATATTATTCGTGGGTATTTGAAACTCCTAAAGTATACTATTATATGTCTATGATAGTATCACGGTTTGTTGTTGATGTATAACGCGTTATAAGTACCTAATGGATATTGTGATATGATTAATTTGGAATTTATTATAGGTACCTATTATAGGTCAATTTTTTTTTAATACCATAGATAAGTATATATATGTCTAATACATAGACTGATATACCGTCTCCGCTCAGAATCGTTTTTCTTATACAGTGATATTATATCATTGAATTCAAATTTAATACTGTCCATTATACAGTGACCCACTTTTAACCTACTGTACAGCAGAGCGATATCCACTTACCCACCTTTTTTTTTTAATTAGGTTTTTAATCAATTTGGAGTCGACATCATTGTTTTAATAGAAGTTGATGGGTTCAAATATGTAGTTGTTAGTGTATACATTATTTTTCAGAATGGTCAGAAGCTAGACCTATAAAAGACAAATCAGCAATAACTTTTTCATGGTTTTTGTATGATTATTGAAGTTGAAGGATAAACGAATATTTAATCCCGTAACAAAGTTATGGCAGTTGAGACAGAATAAGATTTTAAATCTTAAAATAGAAAAGAATTTGATTCATAAATACCGTGGAAAAATTCTAGGAATTCCAAGGAAAATCATAAATATTATTGGTGATGGTATGTGCCTCTTTAGGTCCATATCTTACTGGATTACTAGAACAGAATATTATCATTTAAAAATACGAAACTTGATTGCTGAGGTAATTTAAAATTTAAAATTTTAGAGTATGTAAAATAAAAATAATAGTACCTTCTACCTAGCTAGTTATAAAATTAAAATAAATTATTTAAAGGAATATAGGGCTCTAAGAAAATAAGCTTGACTCGTGTATAGTTAAGAAGAGTAAAATTAAAAATTATTTTTTGTCTAATAAATAGATTTCAATATAATTTTAAAATTATATACATTTTTCTTGAATACAATATATTAACAAAATATGAGTTATTTTTACTTTATTAGATGTATTTAATTTAGGTAGTGAAGTCAAATGAAAGTATTGAAAAGTATGTTGGAGGGAAGAATAAACTTCTTCAATATCTATAAAAAAAATATAGAAAATGACGGTAAGGATTAAAATAGTTTATTATAAAAATTATATATTTACACAACCGAAAAATTATAATTAACATTTCTGATTTTTAGGTGTATGGGGAATTGATGTTGAATTATTTGCTGCTGCTTTCTTACAAAAACATCAATTTATGTTTATTCTACAGTTACGAAAAAGTGGCTAATATTTAACAAATATATGGACTTAAGGAAAAAAGTAATGATGAATGAAAAGTGCATTTATATAAGGAACATCAACAATATACACTATGATGTAGTTATGGATGTTTAATTATGCTATTTATTACATATTATGAATATTACATAACTAATTTTATTTTATTTATATTTTATATTTTAAAACAATTGAATAGATTTCAGAAGTGTTGGTAATAAATTACTGTTTTTTTATTTAACACATTTTTAATCAAAAATCTTGAATCCTTATAAATATACAATATATCAAATTTGTTATAAATCACA
>NW_021770381.1:945-2533 GCF_005508785.2 Acyrthosiphon pisum | reverse complement strand
TCATCTTTTCATAAAAGACTATTAATTTTGCTGTTACGATTAAATGTCTTATATTTATTTTTATTTTTATTTATAAAGAAAAAAATTTTGATATATTTATTTTTATAAAGAATCTAACACTCACCCGTATTGGGTGTATGGGAATACACCCTAAAGATATTAAAAATAATAATAATTAGTACTATTGTAAATGAATTTGAGGTGGCTGGTTTGAAACCAGTCACTTAATTTTATTAATCTTAATAATTAAAAATAGTTAGTTTTTTGTATTTTTAACATTTTTGTTTAGATTTTTTGTAATTTTTAACAGGAAAATATAAGGTCGGTTTTTTTTTGTAATGTTTTTCAATGTAATTTTAGATGTTTTTTATGTTTTTTTTTGTGCTTTTTTATGTTTTTTTTAATGATTTTTATGTTTTTTTTAAAGATTTTTTGTAATTTTTAACAGGAAAATATGAGGTCGGTTTTTTTTTGTAATGTTTTTCAATGTAATTTTAGATGTTTTTTATGTTTTTTTTGTGGTTTTTTATGTTTTTTTTAATGATTTTTATGCTTTTTTAATGTTTTTTTATTCTTTTTTTAAAGATTTTTTAAGGCTTTTTTTGTAATATAAAAAGTGTCCTCAAGTGCCCCGTATACTACTAATTGTTATGTTCGAAAATATTGAATTCCCTATTAAGTGCATGGTAGTTGGGAACTTAGTAGGACCTAGTTTAATAGGCACAGACTTTTTAAAATTATACCAAGCCAAAATAAATTTTGTTGATAAACAGATAGTGTTAACAGGTGATAAAGGGTTAGTTGTTTTGAAATTCGATAAAAAACGTAGAACTTCAGATAATGTTAAATCGAAAATTGAAAAAATAGTTAATGAAACTACATTAAATAGGGATACGGATAATGATAATAAAATTGAAAAAATGAGAAAATTAATTTTAATTCAGCCAAGGTTACGTGAAATTGTTAGATGTAGTCGTAAGTTGATTGAGGTCCCTGGAGATGGATTTTGTGGAATATATGCATTGACAGTAATGCTGGCACATGAAAATATTTATGTAACAGCAGAAACCATATCCCATTTACTTGATCTAAATTTACATGAAGAACCAATTTGGTTAGAGGGTGAGGACATATCAGCAGTAGCTGATTTTTATAATTTCAATTTAATAATTATATGCCCAAATTTCAAAAATTCTAATAAAACCGCAGGTTTAGGGTTTTATAAACCGGGTAGGAAATTTCTAGTAGTTTTTTTTGAAAATAATCATTGGACACCGGGATGTTATGACAAAAATAATGGCAATCCCAACCTAGAAGTGACACGAGTTACTTTTACGCATGATTTTCGTTCTATTCATACTTCTCGTGCCTTACTAAAGGAGAGGAAAATGTTAGAAGCAATCAACAAGGTACCCGAAACCGAGGTAAAAACAGTGAGAACGACCTGAATTGTCCATTGACCGAGGTGCGCGAAGTAAAACACATTTTATTAAATTCAAACAACCCAGATATTCCTTACCAAATATAAATATAAAACCATATACGACATTTAAAAGATCGATCGAAATCTACCCTACGATTACGACGC
>NW_021770381.1:0-845 GCF_005508785.2 Acyrthosiphon pisum | reverse complement strand
CCCAAAGTTCGGAATTCTAATAAAACCGCCAGGTTTAGGGTTTTATAACCCAGGTAGGAAATTTCTAGTAGTTTTTTTGAAAATAATCATGGACACCGGGATGTTATGACAAAAATAATGGCAATCCCAACCTAGAAGTGACACGAGTTACTTTTACGCATGATTTTCGTTCTATTCATACTTCTCGTGCTTACTAAAGGAGAGGAAAATGTTAGAAGCAATCAACAAGGTACCTGAAACCGAGGTAAAAAACAGTGAGAACGACCTGAATTGTCCATTGACCGAGGTGCGCGAAGTAAAACACATTTTATTAAATTCAAACAACCCAGATATTCCTTGCCAAAATAGAAATATAAAACCATATACGACATTTAAAAAGATCGATCGAAATCTACCCTACGATTACGACGCAAATTGTAAAATTAAATTTGATATTAATCCGAATCTGGACAAAACACAGAAAAGTAAATTATTGTCCTTACTACAAAAATACGAGTCAGTTTTCTCAAAATCAAAATGGGACTTGGGAAATTCAAAACCTAAACCTTATACGGCATTTCAAAAAGTCGACCAAAATCTACCTCACGATAGTTATGATTAATGCAAGAAAAAATAAATTTTCGGATAGATATGATCTAGGGTCCCCACACAATCTTAAATATAATTTAAAATATTAAAATATAAGACAATTTGCAGGTGATCTCACAGCGTATTGTTTAACACGTGTAAATAATATTACTGTCGAGATACCACCGAAATATATTTAATTTATAAATAACCACTTCATTTCTTAATATTGTAAATCTAATAAACAAAAAATACCTAATGTTAATTTCCTAACATAT
>NW_021770380.1:41090-42713 GCF_005508785.2 Acyrthosiphon pisum | reverse complement strand
CAGAAGAGATGACTTTCTGCACAACAACACAGATAATCAATTAGCTGTCAGCACATTATAGCGAATACTCAGATTAGATAGGAATATTGCAAATGCGTAGGTTGAGTCGATGGTCACACGGACCACATCCGGTAGAGACAAGATAGCGTATCGATAGGTAGGGGGAGCAGGGACCCGATTATAAAAGGGAGTCAGTGCGGCGGATTTCAACTTCTGGGGTCGAGGCGAGCAGTCAATTCAACTTCAGAGGTTCCGGTGCAGCGGCTACTATCAACGTTTCAATTCCACGGAAGCAGCTCACACGAGTCACAGTCGAGGACCGATCACCCTTGACAACTCTGGAGAGAAAGAACAAGTCAGGCAAGCGGAGACAGACAAATAGACAGAATGGCCCAAGCAGTTGGAGCAACAGTATTTTAAGTTGAATATAAAGATATTATAAATAAGATTAGAGCTTTGGAGTGCACGTCTCACGTTGGTTTTTTTTTAATTTTTAAAACCAGCGTTAAATTTTAAATATTATTGGTGAAGGTGTAATATTTGAATAAAAAAATAAATAAAAACAAGCTTGTTAGGGGAACATATGTAATTTTTGTAAAGGCAGCAGTAGACTGACCTAGGTATTTTGTAATAGACAGTGATAGACTGATCTAGGTTTTTTTTTATGATAGGCAGCGGAGGACTGACCTGGGAATATTTTTTGGTAGACAGTGGTAGGCTGATCTAAGAGTTTTTATGGTGAATAGACAGCAAGGGACTGATCTAATGATATATAGTGATTATTGAGAATAAATAGTGATAGACAGTGGTATAGGCTGATCTAAAAATTGATGCACGCGCGTAGCAATTGAATAAATATATTGAAATAACTGATGAATAATTTTTGAGTTGAAATAAAAGTGAATAATTGATGAATAAATGTTGAATTGAAATAAAGGTAATTGAATTGAAATAAAAGAATTAAATTGAATGATAAATAATTGTTGGAAGAGAATAAATTGATTGATAATAAATAATTGTTGAAAGAGAAATAAGTTGATATATTGATGAAAATAGATTTTGTTTTGAATTAAAAGGTCCTCTATGACCTTATTGAGTGAAAATAGTTGACGTCAAATTTGTGAAAAAAAAAATAATTGTAAGGCTAGCCTAGAATAAGTATAATTATGAGATATAATAAAAATAATAATTTTTGTGTGATAAATTAAAGTCGTTAAAAGTGATAATTCGGTTAAAAGAATTAAATAATAAATAGGTAGTTGAATATTGTTATAAGATTGCTGGCTTACCTACCCAGTAATAGTTTAATAATATTCGAACGCGTTTTTACTCGTAAAAAGATCGCGGCGACGCGCAAAGGTTACAATAGTTTATAAAACTGTGTAGAAATACATACGCGGTATAGCGGTGAGTGTGTGTTAGTGAACATACATTACGGCGTGGAGAATAAATACGAGCGTACAGTGTGTGTGTGTGTGTGTAAACGCGCGCTATAATACGACGCGGCATACGTAAATAAATACGTACGAGAATAAATATATATATAATAAGTGAATAAATATTTAATTTAAAGAAATAAATAAGAGTAAATGTTAATAATGTTAATGAATATAAGTATTTATG
>NW_021770380.1:32759-38284 GCF_005508785.2 Acyrthosiphon pisum | reverse complement strand
AAGGGTATTAATGAAAAAATTGTTTCTACAACAGGGAAAACTGAGATAGATTTAATTATAAATAATAAAGCATTTGAAACAGAATTTTACGTTGTTAGCAATATATTTCCAATTATGAGTGATGGAATAATAGGTAATACATTTTTAATAGATAATCACGCAATTATAGATGTCGCGAATAATACAATTACGATAAATGAAAGTAAAACAGAAAACGATCATAATATTTGTTTTACATTACAGCCACGTTCGGAAACGGTGGTACAGATCGATATAAAAGATAAAACAATGAATAATAGAAATATTTTAATTAATAAACAAGAGATATTACCAAATGTATATTGCACGAATATTTATAATACAGTTAAAAACGGAAAAATAACGATAAGCGTGTTGAATATATCTGAAACCACGCAGATTGTAAATGAAGGTCACGCGCGCAGTATTTCATACGATGACGACGTTATAATGGACAGTGTTAGGACTTATCTGGATAAATTTATCTAGATAAATTATCCAGATAATTATTTTTTTATCTTTTATCTTATCTAGATAAATAAATATAAGTTATCTAAGTATTTATTTTAGATAAAAATTTAACTTATCTAGATAAATTTACAAGATAAATTTTTTGGTGAAAATTAGATAGATCTGTTCCAAAATGTTTCATTTTTATTCTCATTATCTCAGGCCTACTTGTACGTAAAATAACATCCAATGCTAAAAATATATGACGTTTTTCTGAAGAGACTATACATTATTCCTATTTAGTACTTATTACTTATTAGTAATTAATATTCTGTACTTGGTTTATAATTCCCGCCGCGTTTCGGACGCCGCGTATTTTGCAGCATTTTCCGTCGAATTAAAAAGTAAAAACGCATTGGTTTATATCGGAACAGCTATACACGACGGGCGTTTTTCGCGGCCGCAAAAAAATGACGGTCGGCTTTACGTCCGTCGTGTACTCGTGTATAGCTGCTCCGATTTAAACCAATGAGTTTTTAATTCGACGGAAAACGCTGTGGAATACGCGGCGTTTAAAACGTATACACCGTACCGGCCTAATTAATTTATATAAGTAGCCTATATTAGTATATTACTGTCGCGACCAGTGTTATTTCCCAGAATTTTATAAATATTTTTAAATTATAATTAAAATACGAATAAGAAATAATAATAATAATAAATAGAATAGATGACAAGTTATAACCACCGCCGTCCCAAACAAAATTCCATAGAATATAATATTATTATTAATATTATTCATTGAGAAATAAAGATAAACCAGCCGTCTATTTTTTCCGTTTTCACTATACGTCTGAAATTAATATAAATAATAATATATCATTCACATTTCACATTGACATATCCTGATATTAATGACAATTGATAAGTCTGTCGAGCAATACGTGAGATGCTATTTATATATAATATATTTATACATTATTTCGTATACACAAATACACAATACTCGTAAATATCTTTTCAATGTTGTTAATTAATAATAGTATGTGATACGAAAAGTTTCAGGGGGACCCCCGCCACCCGCCTTTCTATAAAACGGCCGTTAGCCATGGGTTCTCTTGTGTGTGTATTATTTTAGGATGTATTCTTGAGAATATTATTTTTAAAATAAACAATTTTCCCCACTCATTATCTTATTGCATTTATTATTTCTTCAAATCAATGAACGTGATGTCGTGATAACTACGGTCTACGAAATTAAATTACACAATATTGTCTTAGTCTTCACTCTTTAGTTGAACGAGTACATTAGTCGGTGAACATATTCATATATTGTTTACATTATTAATTTTATAATAAAAATGGATAAGTTTTTGGTACATCCAACCGCCAGTTCGAGTAAACCGAAATTAACCCAGCCTGATTGTGAACCCGATGAATCCGATGATCAAGGTATAATTAACACGGAAGAACCAATTGAAAACAACAATACATGTTACCTTTTTGACGGGAAACATTTTAAAATTATAAAAAGTAATAACGATACAGATAAAAAAATGTCTGCACAATGTCAATTATGTCAAAAAATAATTCAAGGGCAAAAAGGTTCTACAGGAAATTTTCTTAGTCACATTAAGGTAGGTAGTAGGTACCTATGTATCTTTTTATTATTAATTTAGTTTATAGATTTAATATTTTTTTTTTTCTGTTGATTGGTAATTGTTTGATTGAATATGAGGTAATAAGCCCCGTTTACACGATCAAATAATTTGTCAAATATTTGACAAATAATTTGATCGTGTGAACTGGGCTATATGAAGAAATATTACATATTATATTTATACGAACCTATTGAATAATATGTATTAATATTGTAATATCATTGATTATAGAATATAAAAAAATGTATTCTGTATTTCTATGGTAAGTCAATGATAGCTAATAATATGTGAATAAAGTTTTCATTAATAACATAAAAATCATTGCTTATTTTATAATGAAATCAATATTATTTTTAGTTTAAACATGCATCAATGCTATCCAAAGTTAGAGACAGTAAAAAATTATTCAAGAAGACAACTCAACATGGTGAAGGAACAATAATTACTCCCAATAAACAAATGCAACTGCCATTCTTTAAAACTAGTATTACAAAATGTCAAGTAAGTTACATAAGCCTATATTTTTTTTTATTATTTTTATATACAGACTACAAGCTTATAATCTATATTATGTCTATTAGTATGTCAATATTATAAATTTATGAATATTTTTTTTTACAATTTGGATTCCATAATATTATATTAGTATATTAGTGCAATCAATGCATACTTAGGAAATATAACTCATTCATCCCTTTGTTACATTTTTAACTCCTCTATAGAAAATATTCTTACTAAGTTATTAATTATTTTGATTTCTTTTCTTAATTCATATTATTCGTTTGGTTCAACTGTTATATTTTGGTTATTATTTTTAATCTTCCCATTTTTATTTTATTAAACCTTAAGTGTTTTGTTTTTCAGATTACTGAGTTAGTGTTTAATTACATAGTTGAAGAAATGAGACCGATTGTTACTTGTGAAAAGCCGTCATTTCGTCGTCTCATTCAAGGGCTAACTGGCATAAATGATTCAACTGTACTTCCTAACCATAAGAATATATCAAAAATATTACAACTTAAGTATGACAATTATGTTTCCATGTTGACTAATTTAATTGAAAAACAGAAACACATCTGTTGTACAGCGAATATATGGAGTGCCAATAATAAGAGCTTTATGGGAATGACATGCCATTTTATCGACGAATTTTCATATAAACGGTCTTCATATGTCTTAAGTTGTAAGCGAATAAAAGGTAGCCATAACTATTTGAATATTAATGATGTAATAACTGACATTTGTGATGCTTATCAAATTAAGAGTTCTAAAATCACCCATATAATTACCGATAATGCTAGTAACTTTGGCAAAGCATTCCGTACATTTTCAAAAAGCTCAACAATTGAATCCGATCCTCATCATGTAGGTAACTTAGACGAGTTAGACTCTGATGAAGATACACAAATTGATAGTGATAATGAAAATAATCTGTCCAGTCCTATTGATATTGAATATGTTGATGTTGGTCAGTTGCTTTATGAATAATATATAATTAGGGCAATGAAGTTGTTGCATTTGCATGTTTTTTTTAAATGGTTATATTTATTGCTGAGTGAGCTTAAAATATGTTTCATTAAACTCTTAATTTAAACCAAAAAAAATTATATTGCAATAAATGCAATTTTGGTGATTTTTTTTATTTTACTGCAATTTTAACTATTTTTGATAATTTTCGTTTACATTTAAGATCATATAACTTAATATATAAAATAAAAGTAACTAAACGTAGCAGTGAACAAATTTCTATATTTGTTGTAATACCTACCCACTTATTATTTCTATAGAGCGATTATCGCATTTTGGTCGTTAAGATAAAAACTTGTCCCTCAATAACATATACAACTCGCGATATAACGAATATCGATATAACGAAAATCTTAATATAACGAATAAAACTACCGGTCCCTTGAAAATATCGCGGTATAATATAATTTCGATCTAACGAACTTTCGATTTAACGAATTTTTTTCTCGGTCCCTTGAAATTCGTTATATCGCGAGTTGACTGTATTATCGTCTATTTATTTTATTATCGTCAAAAATCATCCGCACGTTTTTGTGGCACGTACTGTAGTCGTTCGTTATACTTTGTCGCGTCTATTTCGTCCGTTAAAATGCCAAAAGTCAAACCGATTAAATCAGCCATTTTAAAAAATTACGTATCAGAATTTGGTGACGCTATATTTTCTTCTGATGGCAGTATTCTCTTTTGTAAAATGTGTGAAGTGCAAGTATGTGCCGATAGACGATATATTGTGACACAACATCTAAAAACAGATAAACGTTCTAGGGCAGTAAATAAGAAAAACAATACAAAGTCACAAGTTGAACAATTAGTAACAAATACAAAAAAGTCAAATTTTTCGTTTGATCTGTGTAAAGCATTGATGTCAAGTAATATTCCGTTACATAAAATTAGTAACATACAAAAATTATACAACTTACAAAAATTCTAAGTGGAGAAATACAGTCAATGGAGGGCTTGCCAGAAGACTTGACCAACAACGATTTAATCTATTTCAAGTACGCGCCAATAACAACTACTGACGTAGAAAGAAGTTTCTCCCGATACAAAAATTTGTTGTGCGATAACAGACGATCATTCGATTTTGAAAACTTAAAAAAATCATTTGTAGTGCAATGCAATAATGTAAGCAATATTCATATTTAATTTTTATTATTATTATGTATTAATATATTTAATTTTATTGATTATAATTAAATTTTTTTAAATTTTTTCAATGCAATTTTTAAATTTATAAGTGCAATTTTTAATATATTTTAATGCAATAATGCAATCAATTTAGTGTGTTTTTTAATGCAATAACTTCGCTGCCCTATATATAATAATATATCAGAATCAATACTTCCAATACCTATGAGATGTTTAATTATAGGTTCATCTGGATCAGGGAAAACTAACTTATTATGTAATATTATTATGAAGCATTGGATTCCTTAGGAAAATCTTTATATTTTTACAAAAAATATAGAGCAACCAATTTATGAAAGTATAAAAGAAGTATTTGCAAAATTGAATAATGTAGAGGTATATATAACTAATGAAGAGATAATATCTGTTGATGAATGTAAGCCAGATAGCTTAGTCGTTTTTGATGATTATATTCTAGATAAACAAGATAGAATAAAAGAATATTTTATAAGATAAAGATCTAAAAATATTTCATGTATTTATGTAAGTCAGAATTATAGTTTATTAGATTTAAAGGCAATCAGAACAAGTTGTAATTTTTTTAATTATATTTAAACAGTCAGATTTTTATATTAGGAGAATATGGAAAGATTTTTTGAGTAATGATATAGTTTTTGATACATTTAAATCTTTATGTTCAACTTGCTGGAAAAATAAGTTTGGGTTTATATCAATTGATTT
>NW_021770380.1:17503-32515 GCF_005508785.2 Acyrthosiphon pisum | reverse complement strand
CAATAATTTTTGATTTTAATGATATAATTTTAAATGGAAAAAAACGTATAATGACTGCAGGTATGTGGAGATTATTGTCTCATAAAGATCTTACAAAACCAGGTTTTTATACAACAGAAGATTTTGAAAATTATGAAAAAATATTAATTGAAACAGATTTAATATACCAAAATAATGACTCAACTAAGTCAAACAAACCTAAATCAAGTTCAAGTATTAAATATAATGAGATGATTAAACCAATTTGGCAAAAAATAAGACCAGCGACACCAACATCACCAAAAAAAGATAAATAAAGTAAACCACAAATTACACCAGGGGAAGGTTTAAAAAAATATACAGAAAATCCTATTGACTAAATACAGGGTGATTTTTTAAGCATGCTCACCCCATTTTTATGCTTAAATTATGCATATATTCAAATTTTAATTTTTGGAATTCTTAAGTGTTCTTAAAGACGATAATTTCGAGTACTTAGATTTTTCACAACATTTAAGGAGTATCCTGTGGCGATACTAACTTTTGTTTTTCAAATGACAACCTATATGTTTTAAAACAAAATGGGATTCAGATAATTTTAACATATTATTTCATATTAATTACTATTCAAAATTTAATTTTGGTTCAACTAATGACCCTGCAACTTTAGGTAAATATTCAATATTATGATATAAATCGAATAACAACATTGAAATTAAGAGAAATTCAATGATTAGGTAATAAATGTTTGTAAGTAACCTTGGTTTAACATATTATTTCAAATTACTATTCAAAATTTAATTTTGGTTCAACTAATGTACCTACAACGTTGAGCCAGTATATAATAATGAGTTTTCAATTAATCATCAACGAATAAATAATATTTGACATTTAATGTTAAATATTGAATAAACAATTAAAAAATAATAACGTGCTGTGTGGCGTATGTATCTATAGTATTTAATTTGTGTCTGCATTGTTTCTTGAACTTAACTCTTATCCAAATACCTACTAGAAGATGGTCGGAGTCTGCATCGGCTCCTCTTAATGTTCTTACATTAGTTAAAATATTTCTGAACCTATTATTGATCAGTACATGATCTATCTGGTTCTTGTGCCTCCATCCGGTGACACCCAAGTATATTTATATATATCTTTCCTCATATTATTTCTATTTCCCGTAGTTGCCATGTGCCTCAAAATATCATATTTATTTAAAAATTGTATTTGTTAAATTATCATTATTCAAATATTATTGTACTGTCGTGTGCGAGCCACATGTTATCATTTAAAATATTATTATTCAACTTAAAATCTCCTTCATTATTACCATATTATCATTACCATTATGTTTAATACAGAAATTTATGATTACCCTAAAAATCGATATTCTTATGATTTATTTATTGGTCACCTTCTTCCCTAGCTTTAAGTTATGAGTTATCCAATTATTATATTATATGCGTTTCAGTACCCATAGTGTATTAAAACCTACGAGTTCCGCCGCGACAATCTTAGGTTTGTCGCGCGGCGCGGCTCGTAGGTCACAATTTTGAGTGTCCCCTCAAGTCGTGGGTGGTCTGCGGAGACCTAAAAAAGCTCCACACTCTCAAAGTATATACTACAATACTAAAAATAGTATAGCTATTGATTTATTTCTGGACCTCCTAAATTGCCGGTATAAATTGTCACATTTTATGCATATTTTTTTTGTGTCTACTAATATAGAACACCCTTGATGACGCCATAACTTATTATCAAGTACTGCAGTTTTACAATGTACTCCTAAGCAAATTTATTTGATTTAAATTAAACTAATTAATAATTAAAAACTTTTATAATATATTATATTAAATTAAACTGTAATTTTTAATATTTTTTTTATTAATTTATTACCATACAAACATCATTGTCACTATGTTGTTTTTTTATATAAAAAAAAAAAGAAATCTGTTACCTGGAAAATTAATAACCATCGGTCCTCCTTGACAAATTTGTTTGCAATGAAAATAATTTATTGCTTCTAACACATTTTTAGTATTGAGAGGAAATTGTATCTGCAGCAACCCTACATTTGTTGGATCTATCATCTTATTAAAAATATAAAAACGTGTGTCTTCATCATTTGTGATTATGATTTATTTTTCAATTACAAGTTGTTCAATTAAGAAAATTGGTTTGTAAAATACTACCGTGTTGTTGTTGGTATAGCTTGCCCAACCAAGTGGCAAACTTATAGAATCAATAAGTAACAAAAAATCTTTGAAAAATGCTTGTTTCTAAACAAAATGATTTTAATATTGCACATATTAGTACTATTAGAGAATATAGTATTTTTTATAATTAGTCATATTTACTTTGATATCTACTAAACAAATATGTTTGCATGATGTATTGTTCGATGTTGAATCAACAGAATCAATATTTCTTTTAAGAATTTTGGGGGCCTTAAAATATAAATTCTTAAGATTACATAAATATAAAATTAATCTATGTATTATTATTTTTATTTATTTATGTATAATAAATGGGTATTAAACCCTTTAAGCTTATTTTAACTTATTTAAATTACTTCTACTGTAAAGAGTTCTCTTCTAAAGGATTGAGTTGGTGCTTGGTATTCAATACCATGAGAGAGTACATGTTTAGAGTCTATTTGATTGAATAACGAGGGAATAGCCCCCTTCTTTAATTTAAACACGTTTTTCTGCCCAAATTCCTTTAAAATAAATTAACTTTAATAATAATACCAAATTTCTTTATAATATATACCTATTGATATTAACTCTTACTTCAATTACGTCTGATGGTAATGCATATGTAGTACAAATATCTTCAGGCAAAAAATGTTCTAATATGTTCTAATGTTCTATACCTCAGGCCTTTTACCTGATTACTTATTGAACTACGTACTGCAGCGTCCCAAGATGATTTATTAGCATTTGTAACACTGAAAAGTGTCACTTTAATATCACGATCTTGGCTGTTACACCAAGCAACTGAACATACACGCATTTCAAAAATAAATTAGGGCAAAATTGTTTTAAAAAATAAGACGTACTTCGTCAATATTGTTTATGGTGCTGACTGATAAATTATCTTAGTCTTTACTCTTTAGACTTTAGAGTTGGAAATGTTCGGGTTGAACATAATATGTGACAATATTATGTTATAGTTAGTGCTTATTATAATATATATTATGTAGTTTTATTTGGCGGGAATAAATTTGGTAAATGGTTTATCATTAAAGTATAGATGGCGTCAGACTCGCTCATGTACGATTTCCCCTCGTACACCTCTCTCGCGGACACTAAGCGGCTCGGCGGTAAACGTCTCGTTTCCAGTCCAGTGTAGTAGTCCGTGATAATAATTAATTTAAATAATGATAATAGGAAGATAGATAGGAGTAAATTCAGAGGTGTAGTGGAGGGTACACGCGGGTACACGGCGTGTACTCACCTTCCAATTTTAGATTAATGCGTGTACCCTTAACGAAAATCGTGGTTCGCGGGTACACGGACCATGAACCATACGTATTAACGTTACCCAATTATTCTTAGTCCGTAAAATTTATTTAAGAAATATTATTGGGTAATATAATGTATTAAATTACAAACAATTCAATAACAAAAAAAAAAAATAAGCGTAATTTGTTTACTATTGTCATAGAACAATATATAAGCGAAACTCGATCAGCTGACCTAATCAGGTTTACGTTTACCTACCTATGATCTGAAGTCTGAACCTAGGAAACGAGCCCGTTACCCAACATAATGTTATATTCTTGTTTACCTGTATTCAGAAAACGTTAATAGAAAACAGCATAGACATGCTGATGACAACAAGTTAAGAAAAGTTAATGCCACAGACCCAAACCAAGACCTAAAATACAAACAATGGGAATTACTTGAATAATATAAAAATGTTTAAAAATGTTTTATAATAATAATACGTTTCATTAATTTGTTAATTATATTTTGAGAAAAATTATAGTTTTGATTTTTTTCTAATAGATTATGAGTTTTTTTAAATATATCAATCATAATTTATGAGGTTCTATTTTATATTATATTATATTATAATTTTATATTATATATTATTAATTAGGGAAAACAGGTTGCTCTGTCGGCGCCCACCGACGGACGCGACAGCCGCGACCGGCGGCGGCGGCCTGTTGACAAGCGGACACTGCAGGAGTCGTGTGGGTCGGAGATCAAATATTATGTAACATAGCTATTGACGCGCGATAAATCTAACAATTAATAGTAGGTATGCTCGTTGTTTTATAATGGTAAGGCAAAAAATGCTGTTATGTTTCTTTGGTTTTTTGCCCTATCAGGTACAAAACGTTTTTATTAAATTTATTATCTAAAAAGTTTTTTGGATTATCTGATGTAAAATCTTGTTAAGTTATAGAAATTTTAAACAGTTACTTAACTTTCTAATTGGCGTTGGGAAAGTTGCGTCCCTATCGCCCAGTGCCCTTCATTGGGTGCTGCAATAGCCCCACCCTGATCTTAAGTGATCGGAGTGATCTGGCCCTCCAGGTTGGGGGTTGAGTGTCGGGCTAACAACCCGATCTTGTAAAAAACTTCTGTTCAGGAATCGAACAACAACAAGCCTCGGACTAGATTGGGAAAAAAGACTGGAAATTGGATATCGGAATTAAAATGTGGTACTTGGAATATACGAACACTATATAAACCTGGAGCAACTGTGGAATTAGTAGGAGAGATAGAGATATAAAATGAAATGCGTGGCACTACAAGAGGTGCGATTGGAAGACGCGAGTACAACAAATATATCACAGACAACAATCATAAATGGAAGAAGTGAACGAGGTCACAAACTAGGGACTGGTTTCGCTGTGCATGAGTCAATCATACATTTGATTAAAGATTTCAAAGATGTAAACCAGATAATCTCAACATTGACCCTGAAAGATAAAAACCTTCACATAGTATTAATCAACGTACAACTAATATATCACAGACAACAATCATAAATGGAAGAAGTGAACGAGGTCACAAAGTAGGGACTGGTTTCGCTGTGTATGAGTCGATCATACATATGATTAAAGATTTCAAAGATGTAAACCCGAGAATCTCAACATTGACCCTGAAGAATAAAAACCTTCACATAGTATTAATCAACGTACATGCACCGACGGAGGATAAAAATAAGGAAAAAAAGAAGAGTTCTATGATACATTAGAGGAGGTAGTTGATACTACGGTGAGAAATATAAAAATTGTACTGGGCGATCTAAATGCAAAAATAGGAAAGGATATACTATAACGTGGTAGGAGTGCACAGTCTTCATGAACACTCGAATCATAATGGTTCAACAACAACTAAGAACTAGACATAACACTTTCTGTACTAAATGATGATAACGACATTTTAGCTAAAGTTTTATGTTTTGAATGCAATGTACGAGTAAATATATGCAATGTATTTAGCCCTGAACATTCAAAAAGATGGTCATTTTCAAATTATTACAAACATGTTAAAATACATCAAAAGAAATCTGCACAATCGGTTCCTAATAAAATTAGAAAAAAACAAACACACGAACCTTCAACATTTCGAAGTATAGAAATCCTTAAAGAAACAATAACTAATGCTACCGACCAAGAAGACCTCAATTTTCAATCGGATTTTCAGAATGCGAAGTTATTTTGGAGACAGATAACTTTTGTGATATAAATTTTCAAACGTCTCAAGTATTGTCAAATACAAATGAAAATAAGTGGAAAAGTATAAGATACCAAAGAAGTGAACGAGAAAAACGACGAAGGGAGCGATCATTGGTTACTGGAGAATTTAAGCAAACACTAATTACAAATTACATTCCTGTACTTGACAAAGTTAGTAAATTAATGGAAAATAATGAAAACTTGCGTAATAGGTTAGTGCGCAACATAGAGGAAACCTAGGGGGTTTCCCCTATATTTATAGAGGGAGATAATGTTTTGTCAGTTCGGTCAGCTATACTTGATTCAAATTCTTTGTTGAAATGTTTATACGAATGTGCAGAAAAAAAATCAAAAAAATAGTAAATATAAACACCGCAACAGATTCAATGTTAAAGAAATTTTCAACTTATATATTTATTGTTGGAGGTAGACTGCTGTATGAAACTTTACATGCAAATATGGATCGAGTTTTACCATCAATAACAACAATATTCCGTTATCTTGACAATACTCAAAGTAAAGTGATAGAAGGCAGTTTTAGATTTAATGAGTTAAGAGTTTATCTAATCAAAAAAAATCTATCACTAAAGGTATAGATAAGTAAAGATGCCACTAGGATTATGGGAAAAATTGGAATACGATGTGAAATCAAATAAAGTAGTTGGATTTGTTTTATCCCTTATGAATGGTTGTCCATTGCCCAATGCATTCATAGCAAGTTCTGCAAAAACTATTGCGCAATATTTCAATTCTGAAAGTAGTGCCAACTATGCTTATGTTATAATGGCTAAACCATTAAACGACTCGGCCGTGCCATTTTGTTCGTCTATTTATGGAACAAACAACCGTTTTTCTAATGAAGACGTCATAAACAGATGGGAATTCGTGAAAACTGTTGCTGCTGAGCAAGGTATTGAAATATTAGGATTTTCGTCAGATGGAGATCCTAGATTACTTAAAGCAATGCTACTCCAAAGCATTGGTGCAGGTATTTATACAATAAATAATGAAAGGTTAGATAATAATGCGAAGGTAAGTAGTTGGTCTTGGTTTATTATTGGAGAGCCACCAATTAATTCTAACCAAGAACGAAATAAAGAAATATGCATTCAAGACACGGTTCTTATTTTGACAAAATTAAGAACTCGATTTCTTAAATCAAATATTATCATACCAATGGGTAATTATTTTGCAACGGTAGATCATTTAATGGAGTTAACAAGAACATTTTCCAAAGACAAGCACTTGTTGACAGTTTCCGATCTTAAACATGAGGACAAAATGAATTTTTTGTCATCAGAAAAAATGTGTTCTACTAAGGTATTGACTATTTTAGAGAATATTCCAAATACATATGCAAAAATTGCCTATCTCAAAATTATGAATTATATTTTAACAGCTTTTTTAGAAAAAACAGTAAGTACGGAAGAACGAATTTACAAAATGTGGTTCAGTGTATTTTTTCTACGAATTTGGAAAATTTCGGTGAAAAATAGAAGTGAATATAATATTGCAAATAATTTCATAACTACTAATTGTCTAAATTGCATAGAAATAAATGCTCATTCATTGATACGCCTTATTATACGATTTCGAGAAGATAAAAACTTAAATCCAGAAATGTATACAAAATGGAATTTTAGCAGCCAAACATGCGAGCAATTTTCAATTTCCGTATTCTAGAAATATCAAAAAATAATTGTAAAATAAAATTTTTAAAAGCAGAGTTGGATAAGTTTAAATGGCCTAAAGTCGACGATATACAATTAGTACCTCAACAATTTATATTTTATGGACCAATTTCTTTGATCGGTTGTAATCTATTTGATATTAAAAGATCAGATAAATGTAACATTCTGAAAATATACAAAAAATTAAAATAATAATTACCTATTGTCATTTACAATGTTTGTGTTTTTATTTAATTTGTTCTAAATTGATAAAATTTGTACTTATAATTTTTATATCATTTAAGTAGTTATGATGTATTTTTCTCTTTTTATAAATTATTTAATTGTAAATCAATACCAAGTTCTACACCTATATTATTGTGCACGCAAATCAATTTAATTGTAATTTAAATAAAAATATAATTATGCCTTATGCTAGCATGTTCTAACTTGGTTAAAAACTAAATGAACAGGAATATGCATGTTTGTTCCTGAGTGTGCACCTATTTGTTTTTTTTTTCAAAGTTATGTAAATTCATATATTTATTCTGTCATTACGATTCCGTAACTTATTGTGTGATATTATATTTTATTCAGTACATATTAAGCATAATCAGTGACTTCTCTAAATTTGTTTAAAATATATTTACTTAAAAGTTTTTACATTTTTATATTAAAATGGACAAACGTACAAGTGGTATTTGGAGCTATTTCTCAGTAATTGATCAAACAAATAAAATTTCTAAGTGTGATATTTGCTTAAAAAGATATTCTTTTAAATCTACACTGACAAATCTAAAAAAACACTTAGCAGGCGTTCATTCGATTAAAATGTCGTCAAATTCCTCTACAGTAAGTACATATCCATGGATTTTTTATTATTTTTATTTATAAAAATGTAAGATTAAACTAAATTAAAATTACAACTGCCTAAAATATTTTGTACATTATTAGACATGAAAAATCAAAACTAAACATTTAAAAAAATAATGATTAAAATATTAAATAATACACTAGGCTAATGTAATTTTAATATTTTTTTTAATAAGTATTGAAATTAATTCAATTTTTTTTTTTTATTATTATTCGAAAATCATATAAAAATGAACAACTTTTATACAATTATAATTTTTAACCAAAGTTCTTTTAATTTTACATTAGAATCATAACGAAAGCGAAAGTATTGATAAACCGGATAACCCTACACACAGTACACAGATATCTGAGCCCAGTTCTCCACTGTTGTCTGAAACAAATGAAACTGCATCCTCTCTAAATACACCATCATCATCAAATGCTTTTACCATAATGCAAGCATCATCTTCTATTCTGAAAAAAGACAAACGTCTGTTGTTGGTTATTTACCAAAAAAACTATCTGTAGATGCAAAAAAAAAGTTAGATCAAACGCTATTATAACTTTTTGTTAACGATTTCCAACCTTTTAAGGTTGTTGAAGATTCAGGTTTCAAACAATTTGTAAAAACCCTGAATCCTAATTATGAGTTGCCAAATCGTCATACAATATCTAAAGAACTCATTCCAGCTATGTATGAAAAATGTTTAGGGGAGATGAAAAGCTTGACATCAACTGTTGAAAGTGCTTGTTTGACGACAGATTGTTGGACATCTAGAAATAACGAAAGTTTTATGGCCATTACAATACATTCTATTGACACTGAATTTGAACTAAAATCTATACTTCTAGAATGTTCTTCGTTCAACTTAAACCATACTGGAAACAACCTTGCACAAGAAATTAAATGAATATTGGAATCATGGGAATTAACTAAAAAAATTACATTTGCAGTTTCGGATAACGCATACAACATAAAAATGCCCTTAATAACTTAAGTTTAAAGAATATGGGCTGTTTTGCACATACAATGAACCTTATGGTCCAGTCTGCGCTCACTTTAGAAGAAGACCTGATAAACAAAACAAAAAATATTGTTTCTCATTTTAGAAAGAGTACAGTAGCCAACAATTCATTCAAAACTTACCAATTAAATAATGGTATAAAAAATCCAAAAAAATTAATTCAGGATATCTCTACTAGATGGAATTCAACATATTATATGGTATGCAGATTTGTCGAATTAGAAACCTCAATTCGTGGTACTTTGGGTTTACTTAATAATGCTCCTGAAAATCTTCGGCCAGAAGAATGGACTATTTTGAAAGATCTTATTAAAGTATTGAGGCCATTTGAAGAATCTACTAAAGCAATAAGTGGACAAAAGTATATGACGGCGTCATTAGTAATAGTAATTGTTCAGGGACTCTTTAAAGTTTATAATAATTTAAGAAAAACTAACCTAGCACCAAGAGTTTTACATGTGGTTGATAAACTTATAGCTAATATGAATGAAAGAGACGGGTTTAAAAATTTAGAAAAAAGTAAAACTCTTTCAAGATGCACATTTTTCCTGACCCACGATTTAAACACATTCCATTTAACCATAATGATACTCTATTGAATACTACAAAAAATGATTTAATAGAAAAAACGGCAAACATTATTCGTAGTAAATATACCGAAGAGTATGAATCAGTAAGTTTGGCAGATGTTAACACACCTCCCAATAGCGAACCTTCTATATGGGATGATATTGACAGTTGTGTAGCTAAGTCAACACCTATTGGAACTGCAACATCAAGAGCTATTGTGGAACTCCAACGATACATGGAAGATTCGATAATTTCTAGACATCAAGATCCATTAAAATGGTGGAAAGACCACAGTTATAACTACCCAAATTTGAGTATTTAGCCAAAAATACATTGTGCCATTTCGGAACATCCGTACCTTGCGAGAGAGTTTTTTCTAGTGCTGGATTAGTTCTCAGTGATCGACGCTGTAGGCTAAAAAGTGAGAAAGTGAACATGCTTTTATTTCTTCACTACAATTCAAGTTAATTTATAATGTTTATATTTATATATGTATACTTTTTCATTAAAATGTTGTTTTTATTATTTTATATTAAATCAAAATATTGCTTTGATAGGCAAGGTGCCAAGGTGATTGTTTATTTGAATTATTATTATTAAGTAAGAATTTTATTTTTTATTTATGAATTATGCATTATTATACAAGTAATATCATAACAATGAAAAAATGTTTCTTAAACATTTAATGTTTATATTACAAGTTTTATTATTACTATTGTATTTATGTTGAGTGTTGTAAATATCCTTTCATAATACCTACATCTCATCATTGAGTATTGACAGAAATATTATTGGTAAGCTACAGTAAAGAAATAGTTACAAGAAGGATTGGTAACGGTAAGTAATAATTTATCAAACTTTTTACTTTTTACCATTTACCATTTAATTTACTTAACAAACAAGATTTAAAATCATTTAAGATCAACAACAAACACAGTAAAGCTAATCATAAGTAACATTACCATTATAACATTTTTTACTTGAGTCTTGAGTTTAAGTACTTCATAACACTATCTAACTAAAATCTAAATGCATATGTATATTGTATTATTGTGTACTACTATATTAATTATTATTATTATTTTGTGCGAATGCGAAATACTGCAAGTCTGCAAATCATTATTCTATCAGAGATTAAAGTTTAATCTACAGACTACAAGACTACAACCGTGGTTGGTTTGGTATGATATGGATGGATCATCGGCATTCAGCAGTGAATACTGATAAGTGATAACAAAGGAAAATATAATCTGTAGAAACTAGAAATATAATGAAATAACAGAATATAATATTATTATTATTATTATTATTATTATTACTATTAATTTATAACAGTTACAAACATTCATAACAAGTTGACATCCATTACAATCTATTATCTAAGATCGTGAAATGAAAAATACATCATAACAAAAAATAAGTATAACTGTTACTTTTTCTTCCAAGTAACAGGCTGTTATTGTTACTTCAGTAGTAACTGTTATAAATCACTGCTACTGTTATTTTATCCCATCACTAGTGAGTGGCCGCTCCAGGTCGTCGGACTGCAATGTTCACCGGACGGGACCTTCACCTGCCGTAGTTCTAAGTATTTTTAAGTTCAGCCTGAATTGTAATTGCGCCCTGTAATTGCACCAAACCGATCAGACCACAGGGACCCCGCCCCCATACTTAAACTGCACCATCCCTTATTCCGTTGTGCCACTTCCTTCCATGCATTCCTCGTGTATTGTCTGCCGCCACCGCGCGGGTTCGTCACGGCCATATTAAATTGCCTATGCACCAAATCTATAGGGGAACTTTAGGTTGCCTATGTCCTAAACACCGAGGGGCACATTAAGTTGCCTATCTACCGAAAATCTAGGCGCACTCCAAAATTTTCATCGTCGAACTTGTAACTATATAACTTAATATTATTGTTTTCGCCCAAACAAGGTTTTCAGAATGTTCTGTTGATGTGGTTACGTTGCGCTCCACTGTTGCAGCACTGGTCACCAGGGGTTAAAGTGGGAAAAAATTCCAGGGGGGGACTAACGCCTCCATATAGTTTTAAGCGTTCCAGATATCGTTTTATGTATAATGTCTAATACATATAGACATAAGGCAGGTGCATCGTACATGTAATTTATAAACAGTGATGTGTAACATACTCATCCCACTTAAAACCGTGAATAATGTTCAAATTTGTAATTTGTTTCATGAAAAATTTAAATCACAAATAATACTACATTTTTAAGAATAATTAATATTTTATACACATTTAATATTTTTTCTCATAATATTAAGTTGTAAGTAGTGCTTTTCTTTTAAGACAACTTAAGGAATCAACTAGACAAAAAATATTTATCTCATAAAAATGTAGGGTTTTTAGTGCTTTAAATTGTACAAGATAAAATTCAAATTCTACGCATGGTGGGATGAACATGCTTATTAAAGCACACATTACCTTTATATCTATATATATTCTATATGTTTATATGAATATTTCAATTTCAATTTTACATTATTTAATAAAGAGCTATTTTCAAATAAAACAATTATAAATATTTAAATAGGAACATAAATTGTATTTTGTTTAATAAAATATGTTTTCTTTTACATGAACTCATAAAAATTAAAAATGTAACATACCTACATAGAAAATATACATTATAATTATATTATTATTATTATCTTAGTAACACTTAGCTATACTTTTGCATTTCAAAGTAATATGTTAAAACTATTAATATATGGTAAAGTAAAGTAGGAACATAAATTTAATATTCTTTTGCACTTGGTTGCTTCAACATTAAATAATAAAAATAAAAACTAACAAATATAATAATAACTAAGTAAGTTTTTAAATTAAACATTTAAACAATTCCATATTGAATTATAAGAATTAGATTCATTTTCATCTTTTTTGGTTCTTTTTAAACAATTTGTTTCTGTAGCAGAACGTTTTCCTTTCAAGATCCATGACTTCACAAATGATTTAGGATCAAATTTTTCTAGAGGTGGCTCAACACAATTAATGAAAATTAATGAAGACAAATTACTAGATGTTAATGTACTCCTTATAGGACTTACAATTACATTCATTGAGCTAAAGGTACGTTCACACTCCGAAGAAGATATTGCAATAGAGTTGATTACAGTCATTAAAGGTTTAATATCGATGTTAACTTTTTCATTTTCTTTATACTCACGAAAACCTCTAACAGATAAAACTTGATCAATTTGAAACACCTCTGATAAACGCCGAATACTTTCATCACCATACTGAATATCCATATTATCCGGCCAATTTTCTGAGGAAAGGACTTCTAAATCTTCAATTAAATTTTTGAAATTAACTTTATATTCATTATTAACTTCCCTTGATGACACATTACTAGCTTGTGTTGTCATAAGTCTTTGTTTCATATTATTACTTAGACTTGTAAAAATTGTCCCATTTGTACTTTTATAACTGATGTTTTAGAATAGATTTGAATATTTTTGAATTCTCTGTTTTCACAAGCAGAAATTACTTCTTGACATTTTGGACCTGGTATACTAGCCATGGACTCTAAAACTCGAATTGTACGCTGAATAGATTTATGGGCAGCAGGTAATGTCATATCTCTTTTTTGTAATTGTATTGATAAGTCTGATAGTTCTATTAATGCATCATATAACACACCAAGATTATGTACAAAATTATTTGAAGTGAGTATATTTTTTAACCCGTTATATTTTGCTCTTTCTCTTGAGTCTCTACATGTGTCAGTAGATGCATAAGAAAAATGTTTGAATAGAGCTTCATAATTATTCCAAACAGCTTTCACTGTACGCTGACTTGAAGCAACCCATCGGATAGTGAAAATCTTACCAATTGTTAATAGTTGTTTCTCTAATGAAGCAGCACATTCTCTTAATTCACTTGTATTCTTAGGAGACATATGATATGTTGCATAAAGTTTTTCAATAAAACTCTGAAAATGATTTAATCCACTTACTTCTTTTAAAGTATCGTTAACTGCCAACTCTAGGCGGTGGTTGCAACAGTGCCAAGTTATTATATTTGGAAAATCATTTTTTAATAGAGTACCGACACCAGATTTACGTCCCAACATATTTGATGCTCCATCACTAACAAAGGCAATCAAGTTTTTTTTTAAAAACTCAAAATTAATCCCATACTTTTCAAGTGCTTGCAACATTGAACCTTTTACAGATACAGCTGAAGTATTATTCAGTTCAACAATATCAAAAAAGAATGTATTTATTTCACCCAATTCACCAATAGCACAGCGCAAACAAATAACCAACATTGACTTCCTGCTCAAAGTTGTCGATTCATCAACTAAAATACATAATTTTGTTCCATTTTCTATAATGCATTTAGCTAATTTTATTCTCATCTCAGAGGCAATATGATCAATTATTTGTGTACATGATACATTAGTATGAAGTATTCTCCCAAGATCAACTCCATTAATAACTTGGAGGTCGACTAATTTTGGCATATCAGTATATGGGCGTTGATTTTTAGAAATTAAATGGGCTGTTCTAAATATTTTTTGTGTTTGGTCTGATTCAGATAATGCTATTTCAGATATTTTTTCATCCATTATATTTTTTTTACTCTCATCAACTATCTTTTGAGCATTTAAATGTGAAATTGAAAGCTTGTGTTTTAATATTTTTTTTCTTAAATTAGTCTGTTTATTTTTTAAATTTAAACCAGTTGGAGAAATTTCTGCATTTGACCATTCAGTTGCTATATGTGACTGATACAGGCACCCGTACGGTAAACGAGATTAATCAAAACCACGTACGAGTGGTCGCTGACTTTAACGATGAACACATAATATGTGGTTCACATAATTTTAATCCACATAACATAAAACTACTAATCGACTCAGGGGCAGAAATTAATCTTATTAAAATTCCGCACTCGACGGACAGGTAGTCGTAAACGAACGTGAAAAACGAACCATTAAAGGTATAAACGACATACCTATTTTTACTATAGGAACGGTAGTAACGACTATGCAAATTAACGAAGCAGATGTTCTCATAAAATTCGATGTTGTTTTCGGCGATTTTCCTATAAACGAATCAGGTATCATAGGGCGTAACTTTCTGAAACAAAACAAGGTCAATAACTATAGCCAAAACGTTCTAACCATACCCGAAAAAACCTGTTTGAAGGAAATTATATTACCGCCGCGCAGTAACTGTGTAT
>NW_021770380.1:12336-13459 GCF_005508785.2 Acyrthosiphon pisum | reverse complement strand
TTTATAAGAAAACTGCAGAAAATTACGCTCGTCAAGTGCTGCGCCCGTAAGCAGTGGCAGCGTTCGATACTAGGTGTTCATACCACCACCCCAGTACCCCACGCGCTTAACGGCAGTACCGCACCATAGTCAAAACAGGTTTCCTATCGCAACCGAGGGCTCGTACGGCGTACATAGTTTATAAATAAACAGATAAGAAAATAATTATTATATTATTTGTAACAAATATTATTTAATTTGGTTTGATATTATATTTTATACATTTTTAACTACAAAATAATTATTACGTTTTAAATTTGATAAATTTTGTCGAAAATCGAACTTTAAATGCTTATAAAAAAAATTTGAGCAAATGTATTTTTAATATTTTTCAACTGCTATTGTAATAATATATCAAGAGCCTTGTATTAAATTTTTACACTTTTTGGCACAACAGATAAAACTTAATTGATATTTATAGAAAAAAAAATTGAAAAAAATTGAAAACTGACCATGTCCGTAAAGAGCTCAAAAAGAGTGAAATTATTCTCAAAATTTTATCGTGTATATAGAAAATGCTAATACAGGGTGATTGATTAAGCGTAAAACACTCATTATCTCAAAAAGTATTCACTTTTTTCAAATTTTTTTTTTTTCAAAATTTTAGATCTATGCTGCTCTAGAATTATATATTTTTTTTATATTTTTCACCCTTATATTTATTAGGTAAACCACCATCAACTTTTGATTTTCAAATGGCAACCCATACTAAAAATTTCATAATTTAGTAAGGCTTTTTTTCTCATGAATTATCACGTTTAAATTTTCATTTTTCGTTTATCCGTTGACGAGATACAACTCCTCAAAGTTGGGGTGTTTTGAGAGGTGTTTGTGTGTAAATGCGTTATACCTAGTCAGTACTGCAGACCGCAGTAATTAGGATTCTTGTGCTCCAGCGTAAAAAATAATAAACTATTCAAATCAATTCAGTAAGTACAATAGTTAAGCCTAATTTGTGCCCCAAAATACCCCACTATGTTGCACAGTTCTCCCCCACGCTAATAGCGCCACTGGTCATGATATTATTGATATACTTATCGCTTATAAGACCAGAAGTTACAAGTAATAAATTCGATACCGAAGA
>NW_021770380.1:3902-7410 GCF_005508785.2 Acyrthosiphon pisum | reverse complement strand
AATGGAAATACACAGATTACTGAACAAAGTTCTAGTTCATCAGATGATTTCAAAAATGTATTGCACTCAAATTCTCTTTCGTTAATTTTTAAATGGTATAGTGATTCTATTATTCCGAGATATAAAGTTCAACATTTAATTGATGATGTTCAGGAATTAAATGATTTTTTTTTAACTATAATATATACAAAACTTAATAAATGTTTAAGTATTTCTAACAGAGGCTAAAATATATATTTTTTCGTACTACACACTTTATATTAAACTTGGAGTTTCCGGGGGGGGGGGGGGGGAGGGGGCCGCCCCCTCCCAAAAGTGTATTTAGTTTATACACATAAACATAGGGAAGTCAACTTCTATTTTCTTTTATCTATAAAGTATACTGTACAGACTACATCACAATAAAATTGTATAGACCTTGAAAAAACTACCTATGATCAATTCATTATCTATAAGTTATGGATGATGTTTAGTTAACAAACTATGAAAAATATATTATATTTGCTAAATAATCTAACATTTAGTTTTTTCTTTATTATTTATCATGGTATATTTATTATATTATATTTAAATTATAAATTTAAAAGTGTATGGAGCTTGAGTTTAATTTTGTTTCATCAACTGTTGAAATAGTTTTTTCTGGTGCTTCTGGAAAAACTCCCCTAAACCATTTTTGTTTGGTTGCATAAGTATGAACCTGAAAATTGTAACAAACAAAACATTATTATTTGGTTTTCTATGACTTTTATTAAATTTTATCAGTGGTATTATAATATACATTATTATGCCTTTTTTTTTTTACTTTAGCCATTCTAGTACTGCATTATGAGGGTTGAATTCACTCAATGTTGTCATGTTTAATTTAATATAGAGACTATCTTTTATTGTGTCTGGGGACAATTGTGAACGGTCTGCAGTTTTAATAATATTGTAATAACTAATTAAGCGCTCAACATCCGAACTGTGAGGTTTCATTGAAAGAACACGGGCCTAAAAATTACAACAACTAAAATTATTTAACTAAAAATAAAAATGAAGTAAATTCTTATAACAATATATTTAACCAGTATTTTATTGACTAAGTTTATATATTATTTTATTATGTTTAAAATAGGTAGTAGATACATACCATTGAAACAGTTAATGACTCCCAACTAGGACAATTAATCAATATCTTGAGAAGACTAGTTGAAATAAGCTCATTTTTAATCTGAGAATGTCCAGATGCTTCTTTATATGAAGTCACAAAATCAACTAAACTATAATCTGGACATATTAATGAATGACATTCTTTTAGTTCCATATCTCACACTGACATCTTTATAAACTTCAATGGTTTTAATTTAGACCAGTTGGTCGTGTCTAATCTTTTTGAGCACATAATTATTAATATGTTCAAGAATATCATTACGAATAGCAGTAAAAGACTTATTATCTGTTACAAATTGATGGCTAATTTTTCTTCTAGAATTTGAAACATAGTCGAACAGCTGGAACCCTTTAAGCATATATGTTGTTGTATCTTTTTCATTGTTAAAAACATATGACACATCTGTAGTGTTAATAGTATCTTCCCAACCACCAACAAGTGGTGATCCTTTCATTTGACTAATAATATGTATAATACCATCTCTTTTGTTTTCCACAACAAAAATTAAGGTCTCATCTGATTGAATTTGTTTTTGAAATCGTTCATAGATATAACCCAGATCTGTTAGAAAACCTAAGAGTTTTAACTTATTAAAATCAGTCAACAATTTTAAGAATCCAGCTGATACCGATTTTTCTTTGACTATGCCTTCTTCTTTTTTCTTATTAAAATAACATATTAAAATGTTTATAATTCCATAAAATAATTTATAGGTAAATTCAGTCCAACGGACTTCAAAATACTTGGGTAAATGTAACAAAGACATTTCGTTCTCATCTGCATTTTTTTTAAATTCTTTAGTACGAAGACCAGTCTGGATGGAAGTATGTTGCAATTGATGCACATGATTCAATAATTTTTTTTACTTCCACAACATTTGCTGTAAGTTCTTCCCAAGCTAACGCACTGCGGTGTACTGCGCACCAAACTTTCATTAAAGGCATATTATTGAAAATCCTATCATTTGTTAGCAATGCCCATAAACCATTTTTATCTCCTACATTAATTGAAGCACCATCTGTGACGACAGAAGATATGAGTGGAAGTATTTGATCCCAAGGTAAATAATGTTCAATTGACTTTTTTATTGCATTATAGACTATAGTAACTTAAAGCACCTCTGGTTTCTGGTTCTTCAAATCCTAAAAAAAGTAAATCAGTGTTTCCTTCTTTAGTAATTATTTTCAGCAATACGTGGATATTATCTATTTGAAAGCGATCAACAGAACCATATACTCGTAAAGAAACTGAAATACATGACTTAAGTTTATTTTTCAGCTCAGGAATATCAGCAATTACTATATGCTGAAGCATTTCTCTACGTCCAGGTAGATTAATGTATTGAAGTTCTCCTTCCATAGGTTTTAATGGACTACATTTTTGTTGAAAACATTTTTGTTTTAATTATCTAGTTTTTGTCTTTTCAAATAAGCAACTTCACTAGAAGGCCATGACCAGGCACTGATAGTTCCTCGTTTAGCATCATTAAAAACTGTACACATTAACTCACTGATTTTTTGAGATACCTTTAGGTTTTGTGCAGAGATTAGTTTATCTAAAAGAGCTTCTTTGGTTTTGTCTACTTTAGGTAAAGTAGAAAAACGATGCACTTTTAAACATTCAATGTGTTCTTTTGATAATAAATGGTTAGAAAATACACTTTTTCTTGGAACAGTACCACCAGCAGAACAAATAGCTGGTACATGATTTTTTTGCTTTGTGTGTATCAATACAGTGCCTAGATACTGAACACAAATAGAACATCTCATTAATTTCCTACCTTTGGTCTGAGGAAAATAAGCATTCTTTATAATATTACTCTCAACACCAGACTCTTCAGGGATATCATCATTACTATGGTTAACAGAACTAAATTTATTTGCCACATTAAAAGATCCATTTCCATCACCATTGTTTTCCTCATTAGTAATAATTTCAAAACAAACATCATCTAAAAAATATAACGCACAATGCACATAATCAAATTCAAGCTACAATACTAATACTGAATTAATAATAAATAATTTAAAAAAAATAAACTGATGAAAATATTAACAATTTATATTTAAATTATTATTTTTGTAATTCTTGAATACAATTTGCATTAAATACTTAAGGCTTTCATAATTTATTAATTTCTTACCATTAGTTTGTGTAACTTTTTCAAAACATGCATTGTTTATATTATTACTCTCAACGCCATGTATTACAGGCATATCATCATTAGTATGGTTAACAGAACTTAATTTGTTTTCCTCATTAGTAATAATTTCAAAACAGACATCATCTTAAAAATATAATGCACAATGCACATAATCAAATTCAAGCTACAATACTAATACTGAATTAATAATAAAT
>NW_021770380.1:1831-3802 GCF_005508785.2 Acyrthosiphon pisum | reverse complement strand
GATCTAAAAAAATAAACTGATGAAAATATTAACAATTTATATTTAAATTATTATTATTGTAATTCTTGAATACAATTAATGGCTTAAGGCTTCCATAATTTATTAATTTCTTACCTTTAGTCTGTGTAACTTGTAGATGTGTAGATGTAACTGGGTCAATTTTCTTTTCTTTTTTTATTAGCCACTTATGCATTATTGACATTTTAAGGCTCGTTCTTATGCTTAAATTTTCAGTGCCAATGCCCAATAATGAATAAAACAGATTAAATATCAATTAAAATAAGGTCTTGAATCATACACTAGTTAACTGATATAAGTGATAGTTATTACTTATTAGTCTTATCATATGTTAAGTATAATATATTAAACTACTATAGGTATTGTATACTCGTCAGTGGCAATGTAATAACAATTCTAAAAAAGGTGGGTAAGTGGATGTCGCTATGCTGTACAGTACGTTACAAGTGGGTCACTGTATAATGGATAGTATTAAATTTGAATTCAATGATATAATATCACTGTATAAGAAAAACGATTCTGAGCGGAGACAGTTTGCCAGTCTAGATATTAAACATAAATATTATAGGTATACTTATCTATAGTATTATTAATAGTTTTCAAATTAATCATATCACAATGTCCATTAGGTAACGCGTTAAACATCAACAACAAACCGTGGTACTATCATAGATATATAATAGTATACTTTAGAAGTTTCAAGTACCCACAAATAATATTATACAATCACAACAAAATAACTAAAAGAGTTATTCCAGGTTTTTTAATATGTAATTTCGTCCAAATTTGAACTTAATATTACTATAAAAATAAACTGTGCTTATGTATTTTTTTTAGATTTTTTGATAACAGGATTAACTACTTACGTGGAATCTTGTTTTAAATTGTCAATCCTTAGATATAACAGTTGAACATTTTATAAAATTATAACTACAAAATAATTATTCAATTTTAAATTTGATAAATTTTGTCAAGATTTCAACTTCAAATGCTTATAAAAAAAAAATTGTGCCTATGTATTTGTAATATTATTCAACTGCTATTATAACAATGTATCAGGAGCCCTGTATTAATTTTTTACACTTTCTGGCCCCATAGATAAAACTTTATAGTAGATATATTGTGTATGTATGAGCGCAGTCGGTTTTTTTTACATTCAAAAAATCACCTTAAAATTAGCTTATTTTGATATTTTTACATCGAATTTTGATATTTTTACATCAATTTTTGAGTTCTTTTTTGTATACAATTTGTATACAATTACATCAATATTTCACATATTTTATATAAAATTATATACATTTTTAATTCACATAAATTACATTCATTTTACAATTCTCCAGATTTCAATTACCATTATACATTTTCAATTACAATTATACATCAATTACACACATTTTTCAATATATATATATTTTCCGCCAATCATAAATAAATCGCAAACAAATAACAACCAAAGTATTTTCATTTTCTACAACATAAACATAAGATAGATAAGATATCCCTCTGCCTATATATAAATATAGTAGTTTATTATCATATATTAGATGCCTTTTTTCAAAAAAGTCCGCCATTTAATTTTGCACTTTAGAACAGTGGTAATATTTCAGTAATTTTAGTAATATTTCGTAATATTAAATTTGTGACGTCAAATAGTACATTCTAGAAGATTTTTTTCTCTAGATTTGTACCCCTGTTTCTATTTTTTAGGATTGAGTATATCTTATTTTTCTATACTATGGCGCAAATTGCACAACATAACGTAATTATTGTGTAATATTACATCATGTTTTTTGAGGCTATAAATATACCCCACAAATGAATTTTGAGTCATTCGTTGGTGTACAGTAGCCGTCTAAATTGCTCTATAAGTCCACACATATATATGTATCTACCTATAGAACAATTTTTTCAAAAAAAATCACTAAGGTATCATTTGTTTACAATTTAAAT
>NW_021770380.1:0-1781 GCF_005508785.2 Acyrthosiphon pisum | reverse complement strand
CGTTTATCAACGCGTCTGAGACTCTTCTACACCTGAGTGACCTGACCATAGATTTAGATTTGCTGCTGATGAGTCGCCGGTCAGCGTTCACTGTGGGTGTCAATATATTTAACATTTCAATAGAAACAAGAACACAAGACGAAGAAAATCACAATTGACAGCTGATGACAAATGACAAATGATAGGTAACTGTTTAGAACCCCATATCAACAAATTTAACACGCAATTGATTTTCGTGGCAATTGTATATAATAATATACGGCCAACACATTATTATTTTTTTTAATATACGTTATAGGAACTTATATTATTATGAATATAAAACAAAAATAAAATTCTTTTAACTTATATATTTTTGCACGCTAATAATATATAGGTACACCCCCCTATTTGCTCAAGCTGCGGCACACAGCACACAATTAAGCATATCATAACAGAATGCCGCCAATTTGAGAGAGAAAAACGGGAAGCAGGAGTACCATACATTCTCTCCGAAGCCCTTCAGCCTGCCAACATTCAAAACACGATATCATTTATAACCAATTCTAATTTAATCAACCTTCTGTAAAATTATTTGTATATTAATATTAAGCAATTGCCTTCCAATGTAACCCCATAAATGTGTAGTAGCCAATGGCCTTAGATTCCGAGGCTTTTATTAATAAAAAATAAATAAATAAATAATTTTGTGATAGTTCCGCATTATGATAACAAAATTAATGATAATTGATAATAAGTACAAATAGCGTGAAAAAGAAAAACGCTTCGTTATTTTCGTGTCCCGTTGTCCCGAGTTCCCGAACAAAACTTATGCGGGACGCATTTTGTCCCGTTTTTCAAGTCTGTCCCGTATTATAATCCCATTTTCCCAATATTACTGTAATTCAAAACTTATAGGTACCTATACATTATTATTATTAATATATTATAGTACAATCCTACCGGGCACTAACCAGTTCGTTGTTAAATATGTGCGTTTTGCGAAATATAATGTATTCGTATCAATTTATATTTTATAATATCCATAATATTACATCTATGTAAAACATTTAAATTATTATTTGTACACGACAGATAATCAGTCTGTACTATGTACTCTATTGGTAGTAGACAGTCGGCATACTAGCGTAGTCCAAGTGAGGTGATAAACAGTACAACTAGAAAGCTCTACCTAGGCTTTTTTACCTATTTGTATTCAAAATTCCAAATAAGGTGCGTTTTCACTCCAAATTTAAAATCAGAATCTTATTTTTTAAGAAATCCTAATAAAGCTAGAAAAATTGTTTCGTAGAATATGTAAATCGATATTTTCTACATAACATAGTACCTAAACTTATAATATGGAGGCAGATATAAGACAGCATAGATACGTACTGCAAAATTGTAAAACACATATTTTATTGTCATCATAGTAACATTTAATATGTTTTATTATATTATATTTAGTTAGGCAACTTATAAATAAATAAAGGTATGCTTAATCAATATAAAAAAAAATGTAAAAACAATTTATTATTTTGTTTTTTTTAAGTATACCGAATTTTTATTTTATTTCTATCATGGCCACTCACTCTAAATATTAATTTTGACGTCAGAAGATATAATATCTGAATAAGTTATAAATACGTTTTCTATCTAATTCGAAACACCGTTTATATTCTATATTATGAATTATTTTTTTTGTATTTTGTAATAATTACAAAAATATTAATATAAATATACTATGTATTTTCTCAAATTCTAAAATAAATTTGACATTGATTTATATTTTCATGAAAAAT
>NW_021770379.1:424-680 GCF_005508785.2 Acyrthosiphon pisum | reverse complement strand
TTTTCATCTTTTATAACTGTTTTTTAAGTAAACATTTGTCGTGGAAAGTCCGAATTAATAACATCATTAATTCTTTATATATGTTGAACCAAAATCGTATGATGCTTTAAGACCAAATTTTATTTTCATTCGAAAATCATTTCGAAACTTATATGCTCTCACGAGGCCAATACCTTCAATCTATTTCATTGAGATTCAGTACGTAACAAAAAAATTGTTGGTTAATATTCGTTGTGGGTTCCACGCGAACACGATC
>NW_021770379.1:0-324 GCF_005508785.2 Acyrthosiphon pisum | reverse complement strand
ATGTTCAGTGGGGCTATTATTCGGTTGAAACAAATAAAATCGTACTTTTTAATACGAAAAATAAGGAACAACATTTTACTGTGTATAGGTATAGAAGGAATAATTTTATTACACAATGTCATGAAAGATAGATAATAAAAACTCAGTGCTTTAAAATTTTGAACGCCGAAAAATGAAATATATTATGCGATACAAAAAAAGTAACAAAAAACAAGAAATAATGGTTTAAATGAAAAAAAAGGCATCGGACAAGACGAGACGAAGTACCCTCCAGTACGTGATAGCGAGTTGGTGGTGCTGATGATATTGGTAACTGGTATATGG
>NW_021770378.1:13429-15582 GCF_005508785.2 Acyrthosiphon pisum | reverse complement strand
AAAATGAATATAATTAGCTGATCTTATGAACGCTGTACTTGGATGAAGGAGACGTTCATTGTTAGAACTTCACATGACGTTTAGCTGTGGGAGTTAGACAACGTTAGGACAAGTAGAGAATTTGATGTACCTTGTTGACATTTTTAGTTTTTACGAGCGAACAGCGGTGAAGACATAATATATTATATTTTGTTCGTATCATATTATATTGGTCTTTGTTGTTTAATTTTAAATGACAATATACTTTAAAGTAGCTTAAACATTTTACTTATATAATTATTACTTTTTACTTTTGAATTGACTTATCAATGTGGACTGTTGAGGTTATCAAAATCATAACCGTCGTGGTGGAACGATTTCTCTTCAGTCACACTAAATACATTCCTAATCATGTTCTATCCAATATATAGACGTGTCTATGGCCTACGCCTTCTTAATAATTCTGCAATAGCAGACTATAGTAAATATGTATTATATTACACATTTACACGACGCATATATTATAACGCATCAGCATCAAGCGGTATTATACCAAAAATAGGTTTAAATGTCGTACATATTAATACGAGTTGACCCAGAATAAAATATATAATAAGAAGTCATAATATTTTTGTAGTTTTACTACCTATATTTTTTTTTTTTTTTTTTGACAACAGTCAACGATAAAAGGGAAAAAAACCATCAAATATAATATTATAAAATTATATGTAGTTCAGAAACATCGTAATTAAGTGTAATGTCTACATTTTACATGTGTTTCGAGTTTATTGTTGTGAACTATATACGTAAAAATATTATATAGACAACAAAAAGTATACGGCTTACAATTTAAATAATATTATAACCAGTTTTTGGATTATTATCCTCCGCCGCAAATATCTTAGGATACCTAAACTCTAAACCTAATTTTAAAGCGTCGAAATATAATTTTAAGTATAATAAAATACGTACCCAGATTTTCACGAATATTTAAATTATAAATTCACCTACATTATTTAATTCGAAGAAAAATAATTGTTTAACTCGTCATTACAGTACTCGTGTAATTCTTTAATGGTAAATATTTAAACGATGACGTCTTGAATTATAAAATAGATATAAGAACTTAAAATTAAACACGCCTACTATAATATAGAGTAAGGTACCTGCAGGTAGTAAAAATATTAAAACACTTATTTCTGTACTCTCGTTATCTTTTTTACTACCTACCTACTTCTTCGCTTAAAACTTATTTTATGTGAAGGGTACATAAATTACGTATAAACATAAAGATAATCTAGTTAACCTAGTTACTTTACTATTTCCAAAGAGTATACCTTTAACACGTGTATTGTTAACACAATGAAGTTATTAGGTACCTACAAACAAAATGTCATTTTTAGTGCAATAAAGTGAACACCGTGTAGATAGGTATATATATATACATATATATATAGTTTGTTGTAAAAAACGTACAAAGGATAATATTGTGTTTCAAAAAGAAAATTTTAATTTATATACTATTCGTATAAGAAGACAAAATTCGCATCGATGAAGATTTGTAAATATTAATGAAAAAAAAAAATAAGAATAATAGTTGTTATTCATACCGGCTATAATATTATGTTATATTAAAGTAAGTAATAGTTGTTTTATACATGACGTATTTTATATGAAATACGTTCTGTTACGTCATAATTAGTATAGAAAATCAAGTCTGTCGGTTTTTATTTATATATGGAGACGATTTAATTTAGAAACTGTCATCGCATCTCTATAGATGACATAAGTACCTATATAGAATCTATAAAATCACGAAACTGCACGTACCTATACATATAACGCATTAAATTGAATAAAAAATATTTTTGAGCAATATTAAATAAAAATCACATTGTGAAATTGAATTATACTCCAACTCTAACATAGATATTGAAAATGTTTAGTTTTTTAGATACTCGTATCGAGTTTATTCTTAAATAATCACAATGTTTTATACACACGAATATCGTTTAAACAAAGTGTTGAATTTACTGACTTTCTTAATATTGTATTATTTTCCCATTATCTCATCGGCAGGCCACTATAATGGCAACATTAATTCTTCGGATCGACCAAAACCAGTTAAACACAACGGTAGCCCATCCTTTGTTATATACAATCTCAAGGTATAA
>NW_021770378.1:12974-13329 GCF_005508785.2 Acyrthosiphon pisum | reverse complement strand
GAGTTGAATAACCAACAACAATATTATAATTATGACACGGTGTATAAGTGTATAACCTATCTTAAAATGATTTTTTATAAATCGGTTATTATTTATTAAAATCGCAGACATAGCAGTTTAGGTATAATGGTTGGATAAATAAAGATAAATATACGGATAAAAGCCCCTCTATAATAATATTGACCTTCTTATGGTTTGGTGGAACCAAAATTATTAAAAAGATATAAAGATCATATAATTCTATAGAAAAATAACAACTACCTATACTTACTGGTATGGATAAAATGAACAAAAGCGTCTCTAAACCGAGTGAGTTGGTTTACCAAGAAATTATCGAGACTTCGTTGAACACAAC
>NW_021770378.1:11129-12924 GCF_005508785.2 Acyrthosiphon pisum | reverse complement strand
TTATATATACATTATATTGTATTATATCTACCTAAATATTTATGTATACGATCGCAACTCCGAAAACTTTAAGCACTGTACGTCTGTACACGCATAAGAGACGACCCCCCTCCCCCTAAATGAAACCTGCAGGTTGTGTGTTATATTTAAAAAAATAAAATAAGTTTAGCACTAATATTGAAATATAATATTATATCGGTATATTTCGTTATTAATTATTAAGCGGTTGATTGACGGGTCGACTTGCAGAGTTAACCGCTGCTATCCGATGGATATGAAATGAATCCCGTATTATAATTGATAAATAGAGAATTTCAGATTATCTGAGCAGAAAAAATATAGTTACGAAACAAAGAAAATATTAACGTGTATCTACTATGTTATACTTACCAATGGTCTTATAGCGTCTCAGCAACTTTTTCGTGTGCAGATAATCTGCACTATCCAATAAACACCTTTTTCGCTTGTAAGCCATTTTTAGAAAATAAGAGCGATTTAACACAAACAAAAATCGATTTATATATAGATACAAACAATTCTGTATTCCTATAATAGTTTAACTAAAGTCAGTTATTGAATATTATTGTACGTAGAAACCAAAATAATAGCCTGGCTGTCGCCGTTGTTATATGCGTTAGTGTTTTATTTTTTCATATTCAGCCACCGACAATAAATAAACAGTTTTGATTGTATTTTTATTATTTTATTATTTTTACACAGAAACACGTTTAAAATAAATATCGTAAATATTTGAATGACACGCGATAAAACCTGTACTTTATTTAATTATAATTGACTGAATTTTAGATTCTGAGCGGAGCAATAGATGTATTGATTTTACAATGATGTGTGTATTTTTGTGTCTGTCATCACCTTATACTTTTTAAGGCAGTACAAATGCTTTGATTTTCTTCTTCAGCATATTTTCTGATGGGAAAATTAATTTAGTTGGTACTTTTTTTTGGAGGAGGGAGGTCAAAATTATAAAATTCTCAATAGCATTTAAAAGTTTTCGACACAATCAATTTTGATGTTTACCTAACTCTAAAAAAATTACATAAGACACGCGAAATTTTATTGTTTTTATTATCATTTTGTATACAATATACTTACAATTTTCAAAATATTTAAACTCTTTTCAAGCTATTTATAAACATAAGAAAATTTCGATTTTTATCAGTCTTTTCAACTATTGTCGATCATAAAATTTTCGCACGGTAAAAAAATTTGAAAATTGAATACAAGAGGGGGCCTCATAAGTTGTTGTTAGCGGAAAATAAAAAAAGGTGGGTAAGTGGATGTCGCTCTGCTGTACAGTAGGTTAGAAGTGGGTCACTGTATAATGGTTGGTATTAAATTTGAATTCAATGATAAAATATCATTGTATAAGAAAAACGATTCTGAGAGGAGACTGAATCTAGGTATAAGATATATTATATACTCTTATCTATGGTATTAAAAAAAAAATTGTATTAGATACCTATAATAAATTCCAAATTAATCATATCACATAGATATCATCATAGATATATAATAGTTTACTTTAGAAGTTTCAAGTACCCACGAATAATATTATACAATCACAACAAAATAACTAAAAGAGTTATCCTAGGTTTTTAATATGTAATTTCGTCCAAATTTGTACTTAAAATTACTATAAAAATAAACTGTGTAAATGTATTTTTTAGATTTTTTGGTAACAGAATTAATTACTTACGTGGAATCTTGTTTTAAATTTTTAATTCTTAGATACAAATTGAACATTTTATAAATTTTTAACTACAAAATAATATTT